>NC_137228.1:8693321-8728321 GCF_949987685.1 Ammodytes marinus
GGTAAATGCAACAATTTACCCTTAACAGTTTAAATGTCTACATTGGCCTGACTTATTACAAAGACATAACCACCTCACTGTTGTATCTAAAAACACCGGCAATGGCTGTGTGCCAGTTTGCCTGTTAACCGTATGCAGGCATGGTCAAAGCATGGGGGATTAGAAGAAGGAAAAATCCTGTCCGCAGACATTCTGGATGTGCGGCCAGATGAATCTGCCACATGTCCTGCATGTCAAACAGAGTCGGTCAGCTAGGAGTGAGGAATGAATTAATCAAAAAATGCAATAAATAACATTTGTCTAGACATTCAAATCAGCTATACAGGGTACATTTAATCAGGTCACCAGGACCTGTACTACTCCGTCTTTTCAAGCTGTAATCAAAGAGGTTAATGTCTGGAACTCACTCCTGTTAAGTCGGTATAAATCACTGCAAGGAGGTCATGATGTCAGGGACAGTCTGCGACTCTTGATATATTAGGTAATGATGTGCTTGCTGTTAAATCCCATTTAAAATGGCAATGCACACGCCCACACATACAACACACACTGAACTTTCCCCTTGAAGAAACGTACGAGTCAAACCCTTGACTGTATATAAAAGAGCCAACACCTTAAAAAGAAATGAACAGTAACTATCCTGATTAAGCATGTCCCCTGCAGCCGTGCTGTGTGGGGTACAGATGTGGGAAACTCTAACATACGCTGGAAACTATAAAACACCCTAAAATAGCCCAAAAACAAGCAAACATGGAAGTTGGTTAAATCACTTACTTTCCAATCACCTCGCACAGTTCGTAGACATCCTCGAAAAGCACGTCATCGTCCGCCATGGTCATACAGGTAGACGAGGATGCTCTCCTCGAGTTATCCCACCCACACGGGTATCGGAGGAGTCAATGATAACGTGGAGTCAATGATAATGTTCTCGCTGAATGGGGGCTAAGATTGCACAAGGTGTCACCCTCAGGGTTATTACACCCCCCTTCCAATCAAATCAAATCTGATGTACTTTTATAGCCCAATATTACAAATAGACATTTGCTTTACAATATGTACAGCAATACGAGACCTTCTGTCCTTAGACCCTCGACTCAGCTGAGGAACAACTCCCCCTGAAAAAGCCTTAAACAGGACAAAATATGTAAGAAACCTGAGGGAGAGCAACAGAAGAGGTATCCCAATGCCCAATGTCAGTGACAGAAAAAAAAGCAGTGGCCACTCAATAGTCCAAGTTAGCCAGCTAGCCACATTAGCTGGCGTCCAAGGCTGTCACTCTGCGGCCCCACCTTCACTCAAGCTGCTCTTCTGGTAGGTTGGCTAGCCAGCGAGCTAGCTAAATAGTATCCACAGACCAGACCCCGGGGCGTGGATATTTCCTCGGTAGCCTGCAGAAAAACACCCCTCTTTGCATGCCTCGGGTTGGAATCTCACTGCCAGACACAGGGCTCCCCCAGCAGCATCCACAGACGCTCCCGCACCGACCAAGATGCTCCCTCCTTCGCCGCAAGCTAACGGGGCTCTGGAAAATGGTCGGCTAGCTGGGTTAATGCGAGCTAGCTGTCGATGGAATGACCGGTTGGCTCGCGCCGTTATATGCGCCGTGCACACCCAGTGTATCACAGACAGCTTATCCCAACAGAGCACGTAATGGGACCGGGCTGCGATACGCTTCAGCTTCCCGAGCCCAAATGGAAGACATTCGCGTGCATGTCGACGACTTCTACCGTTGCCTAAACCTTATGTGCTCGTGAATATTGGAATTCTGTCGTATTTCCAACACAGCCGACCCTTCGTCCACCGTCGCTCCGGTTCCTACGCTGGCTCAGATGCTGGCTGGCTTTGACTGGCTCTGCTCCTCCGACTTCCAGAAACGCCAGGCTCCTCCCTCCATCGTCCAGGAAACTGGTCGGGCCCTGAGCCGAAATGGCCCCGGGAGAGCGGGGCCTACTTTCGAATTCTAGCCTCGCGCGAGCCAAGATGGCGTGCCGTGGGGGTCCGATTTAGGCGCAGTTTCCTAATCCCCTCTAACGGTTGCATCCAGAGCATCCCGCGCAAGCGTCGACACATCCAAACCCCATCACCTTACGTCAGCCTTTCCCCTCTTATCTCCATCCTTTTAACGTAAAATGTATTCCTGCGTAAATTGTCTCCCTCTGACAGCAATAACATAGCCTTAACTGCCAGCCGTAGGCCTATAAACAGATGTCATTTCCCCACATGCAATATAAAAAAGGAATGTAATTTTGAGTGATTCCCAAATTCCCATGGGTCGCTAGGGAGGTTCCTCAGCAAAATGAGAGACATTTAGTGTCTCTATTATTATTTCATTATTTTGACACTAGGAAAAGGCTTAGATGGTGACATGGGTGATGGTAGACTATTAACATCTCCAACTCCACTGGAATTTGGATGATAAGGTTAGTAGGTTAAATCTCGTGCAACGTATTTTATCAAATGGTTAACATTTTAGCAAAGGTCGTTGGTGTGTGATGAAGTCAGCTTGATCTCTCTTGTAATCTTTGCACAGGTGAAGGAGTTCCTCAGGTGCAGGTGAAATAGTCCTATGCTCAGGTGTCGGAGGAAAAGACGAGTCAAGAGTAGATAGGCCTAGTATCCAGAGATGTGTTGGTGACGCCCCCTGGAGGTGATAAAAGGAGTTTGAAGCCTCTGTTCGATAGGCAATATGAAGATAACGGGAAGATATCAATGTGAAGTTCTGAGTTTTTTGCAGAAAAATAAATAATAACAATTTCTAATAGAACAATAGTCTACTCTAACTGATATTTTTCCCCCTCGATTATAATGAGTAGGTCTAATAGCCTACACAGGCCCAATGAACAAAAAATTGTTTAGGACTAGCTACTTTAGGCCATATAGGCTACAGCTATGTTTCATTGTCTGTGAGCAATATGCTACTCGACATAATTTAGTAGTCCACAGTTTAAAGGCTACAACCATTCAATGTAATTAAAATGGACATAACTAATTGTTTATTAGGGGAATTCAGCTTTTTCAACCACCGAAAAACACATAGCCTATTTAACAAAACTTTATTGCTAAATATCAGGCTAAGTTATGATTCACACTGAAATAGCCCTACCAGTTATTTTTTGGTGTGGCAAACATTTTAGCCTACTGTAGGAAAGGCCTAATTGTGTTCAACGTGGTTTGAGCTGCATGACAAGCACGTAAAGTATAGCCTAGCCTACCTCGAGGCAGAAAGGTGAAGCCAAGCAGACGGGCATAAACAAGGACATCTGGGGCCACTAGAGTGCGCTGTTCTCCTATGGCATCCTCTGCAGTTTCCATGGCGCTGCATCCCCATGGACCACATCATATGCGAGCATCCGCATTGGTTGGAGCTCACCAGAAGCTACAGACACTCCGATTGGCTATTGATGTGGTCATCATACTGTATGTACAATAATGTAGCATAGGACTATGTGCTATTGAGCAGCCCCTCTATACAAATAGACCTACAGTAGGCTAAGTATGTTGATGCACAAACACATACACACATTTAGGGTAAACATGGGATACTATAAAACAATAATTATGGAGGAAAACAAAGGTCTATGTAGGAGAATGAGAGACTAATCCGAAGAAAATTGAGAAGTACCATATGGAGGGAAAAAAAGGAAAGCACAGTTTCCATAGTAACAGGGAGGGGAACGGTATTGCTTGTAAAAGTGAAAAATGCACACACATCAAAAGCCCTTACCTTGGACTCAAACAACAAGTTTTAATAATTCTAAAAACAGTTGTTTTGTTTTAGTTGACATGACACACAAATGCTACATTACATTTGAACGTCCTCTCCAACTTTCTTCCCATTCATTTTTTTTTTTTTTATGTTTGTGTGCCAGAGAACGTTTGCAGTCTTGGGGAGCAGTTCAGTGCAGAACAAATTGACAATTAATTTGCTCAATCTGTGCACAATTGCAGCCGCTCCGGTGTTGGCAACCTTGGTGTTCTTAGGCAGTGACATCCAAGCTCCAAGAGAAGAAAACGTCAATACAAATAGCCAAGGCTTAACTGAAACACAGATTGTTTTAACATTATAACCAATCAACAGCCTCTTCTCGCTTTTATTGTATTTTAAATAGCCTATCCATTATTTTATTTTGTTTTAATGTTGTTTTGGAGTGAATAATGGGGTGGATGATGACTTTAATAGAACAGTTTTAGACTTCAATTTACTGAAACTGCAAAATCAGTTTAAAAAAAATATTTAATTTATGAAACAGTAGCCTTAGGGATTTAACTGATTGAGAACTATGGACTGACTCCATAAATGTCATTGGTGAGTCATTCATTGTGGCCACAGGAGGGCAGACAAACGTCTTAATTTTAGACATTTTTACACACACACACACACACACACACACACACAGGAGTGGCAGCAGTTGCTTTAAACACTAAAGAGAGAACTACATGTGTATCTTGGCGATTGCAGGTGAATGAATGTGTGGGTTAAACTGATTGGAAACTATTGGACTGACTCCAAATGTCTGTATAGTATCTCATTATGGCCACATGAGGGCAAATCTTCTCAAAAAAGTACAGAATGATCTTACAGATGTCTATTTGGGAGTTAGTTCTTTTCAAAATATAGGTACAATATTTTGAATTAGCTATGATTAAATAGATGTTGTCGGAGAAATAAATGTCATATGGTGTGACACCAAATTGTGATATTTAAATGTGTATTTGCTTGGACACCTTTGGGTGGAGAGTTCCCTGTTTGATCTGGAAGTACAGAAAACATCTCAGAAGGACCAAGGAATGGTCCCAAGAAAGGCATGCTGGCTGTTGTCATAGTTTGCATAAATCAAATCTTTTCTGCAATCCCAATTCCGTACCAATTCTCAGTGTCTTTTAGTATGACGCTTTTTACATATAAATGACAAAGATAAATACATGTTTTGTCATTGCTACATTTATAACTATGTTGTCAAATTACAGTTGGTATGCTATTAGCATGCTATCATAAATAGCAAAAAATGGTCTGAAAATGCATGAAACCTCATGGTGTGACGCTAAATCACATAAAGGAAAAGCCTGTCACACTATATGATACATTTGTCACACTATATGATATGAAGTGTATTTTTTTAACACATGAAATGATTATTCACATGAGTTAACACTTTATTCTTGTATGTTATAGCTAACAACTCATTTAAATATGTTTTATATATGCTTTTTTGGTCCATAATCAAATGAAAAAAGGTGACTACTTGTATTACTACTGTTGTTCTTCTGAGTACTGGATACTCACTCAACCCCAATACCTACTTCAGTGGTGTCAACATATCTAATTATTAATAGAAACTCTATTGAAATGTGGTGTTGTTCATCCAATGATGGGACTATATCATTTGGTGTGACGTTGAGAAATTATGTAGAAAAAAAGGCTTTATAATTTATTTATTCATAAAAATTTATTTATTCATTAATCATAACATCTCACTGGAACACCTAGAAAATACTATAAGCTATACTGACAAGTAGTTTTGTTAGATTTATAACAGGATATATTGGAATTAATCTAAAATATACCAAAAAATTGATGACAAATGTCTTACATTGGGAGATGATTAAGAAAAATAATGCAAAATTGAATGTTTTTGTACAAGGAAATGCTGAATCTCGATGAAGATAAGATAGACCGACAGTCTGTGTCCAGTTATTATTAATAATTAATAAGATGAATAATTGTGATAAAACCAGTATACTTAAGAAAAGTATATCCCATTATGATTTAAATACAAAAAAATCAGAGCAGCTGATAATATGAGAGATCATCCCACCTCAGAATACATCTTCTCTCACTTCTTCTTCCAAGATGGCGTCCATTGAGGCCCAATATCTACAAGTGTGTGACCAAGAAAAGTGTTAAAATGCAGTTAAAGTACAGATCATACAACAATAACACATTTCATAACATAATGTTATAATAATATTAATGTTGATGAATAAAATGACAAAGATCCTCAGGATGTGGACGAACCTGAAGACTCTTCCATGTTTCCAACAGATGGTGTGTTAACCTAGCCTAGCCTTGGGGCGACTGTGGCTCAGGTGGTTAAGCGGGTTGGCCAACGATCCAAGGGTTGGCGGTTCAATCCCTGCCCGGCCACCTGTGTGAATGTGTATGTTTGAGGTGAGGGTCGGAGGGGCCGTAGGCGCTGAATGGCAGCCACGCTTCTGTCAGTCTGCCCCAGGGCAGCTGTGGCTACTCTCGTAGTTTACCACCACCGGTATGACTGAGTGTGAACGAATTGAACCAGGAAATGTAAAGCGTCTTTGAGGGCAGCTGTGGCTACTCTCGTAGTTTACCACCACCGGTATGACTGAGTGTGAACGAATTGAACCAGGAAATGTAAAGCGTCTTTGAGTGCCTAGGCAATAAAGCGCTATATAAAACCTATCAATTATTATTATTAGCATCCAACACAAAGTCAAGAAAGTCAGCACAAGTTTGAGATGAACCACGGTGCACAAAGCAGCCTCGGTGGATGGAATAAAAAGTGGATATTTGCATTGATGAATTATCTTTCCATTACTATTTTTACGTTGTTAATTTTTCATTTGAAGCCTCTAAAAATCACTGTTATAAAACACTCAAAATACAGAGAGTGACACATGATATGGAGACTGTTTAAACATGATGAAGTGTGTATGAAAATAAACTCTAATCCACCTGTTTTGATTTCTGAAATCTGCCTCCAATTATAGGATTAATATAGTGAGACTTTGTGGACAATTGTGTTTAATAAATAGATATTTTTTAATAACAGATATGTTGACAATTGTATTATCCTATGAATTGTCTCAAGAATTAAAACACACACTCCGCGTCTTTCCAACCATGTTGCTGCCAGATACAGTGGTGGAATAATTCAATCAATCAGCCATTATGAATCAATATTCAGTCATGAAATGTGTTGTCCCCACAACTTAAAAAGTTGCATTTTAATCACTTCTTTAATTTACAAAACACAGACACTGAAACAGTAAGGTACACAATTAATTCACCTGAAAACATTATTGACATTATTCAATACTTTCCATCTCTCTTCGCTCGTCATAGCACAGCAGTGATGTCAGTTCACTTACAATGACACGCCCCTCAGTTAGTCAAGCCTTTGAACTCCAATTAAAATCAAATGAACGCTTCACAATTTTCAAGAATCTTAAACGGCAAAAATATTTACAATTTTTCTCATTTCAAAAAGAGAATCCACTTTGGTTCAACTGAACGTGATGCGCAACAACAGCTGAGCAATCACCCACACATTGTTTCAAGTATAAAAAGGCAATAAAAAGCAGTTCATCACTTACAACCATTGTCCTGTCAAGGCTGCCCATGCCATTGACCCGTCGGTCAGTATTATTAAGCATTATATTCAAGTGTTTGTCTACATGTGACAAGTTACAACGAAGCTTTAATCTACTTCAGCCTCAGTCACTGCCTAGAAATCATTCTTCAAACATTGTGATATTAGTTATTAATGGAGGGGTCAAAAAAAGAAAAAAAAAGTACCATCTGCAGGCTAGCACGGCTGCTAACATGTTAAAAGTCTTTCAAAATGTGGCGGAGTTTGCCCACATCTTTTTTTCCCTCTATACCATTTGGTCCAGAGAATAGCTGAGAATTCTGGCCTGCTGAACAACAGTATTGCACTAGGCCAGCTTTATTTATTTTTGATGAGGAAATTGTTGCAGGCCCCTTAACCTGTCTTCAACCCCCATTATAGCAACATCAAAAGAGGCCAGATCTCCAGGTGTCGGAAAAACCAGGCCATGAGAGGTTTTGCCCAATATATGGTGTGTGTGTGTGTGTGTGTGCAAGGGGGATGGGGTTTTTCACTTTGGGGTGCAGCCCGGGTATGGAGGAGGGGGGGAGTGGTTAGCGGGCCTGGGCTGGCAGGTCGGGGTGTAGGGGGGAGGGTGCAGTGAGGGGGGGTACATCTCATAGTCATAGGTGTACGGAGGTGGGGGACCTATGGGGCAAGAACAAGGGAAGGAAATAAATAAAGTGTTAGTTCAACAGAAATGTCAAATTATGCATCACATGAATAGTTCTAGTCAATTAAATTGATACACATTGTTGATGGTAACGGAGACAAATGTATGAACATCCTTTTTTCTGTTTGTTTCCAGGATTTATTTGATGGACTAGTTGAATTGAACTGAATTGACCCATTTTACAGAAAGGAGTTGAAGTGGGACACCTGCTCCCTCTAGTGGTTGAACTACATAACTGCACTGCTTTATTTTTGTCAATAACCTTTTTTTGTTTCTATGGTTGATAATAAATTACAATTGTGTTTAATTTTTATTTAAATGTTGTCATTAAGTAATGTTTATTATTTTTTGTATGGTTGATAATTAATTTTTTTAATTTAAAAAGAGTCTGCCACCATGAAATTTCAGAATTTATGAGTTGTGTTTTCCTGTATCTTGAAACCAAAATATCTATGTACTGAACCTGTGAAAAATGTAATAAATATGTAAATTAAATTAAAACTGCGCTCCATAGTGGAAAGGACTGGGACTACAATAGCTGAAGAACAAAAATATGGCACGAAAAAGAGTTATGGTTATATTGAACCACAATGCGTCCGTCTCAGCGAAACCAAAGGCACCAGCAAAAACCACATGCATATCTGACACTATTTAATATGTTACAGGAGGAGATTTAGTTAAAAAGGCCTAGTGCTGATCTGATCAGGAATGAGATTTTTTTAAAAGCAACTTGCAGGACATATACAGATAAACTCATATTTGTGGCAGCAGTGGAGTTTGACAATAATACCTCACATCCCTTTTATCAAGGCACGGAAAATAATTAAAATCACCATAGCTTCTGTACGCGTGCATCCATATTGCATGGCTTTTGAGCGTCAAGTTTAAGAAATGTGAGCAGGGCTGGAGCAAGAGAATGCCAGTCCAGCAAAGCATGAAGGCGCTTCATTCATTATTGTGTGTACTGTATGTCCTTTATAAGGTGTGCGTGATAAATTGGTACCACTTTCATACTTACCCCACTCAGTTTATTAGTCGTGACTATTGCTTTACTAACATTTACAAATTATAAATTGTATGTTTTAGTTAACAATTGATTGAGGTATAGTTATATTATGATCCAATTATTTTTACTGAGTTTATCCTTTAATAAATATGAGTGATACATAAAATTGGTAATTTGGTGTTAAGTGGACATCCGGACAGGTTTCGTTGTGAAAAGTCCTTTTGGCTCATGTTGCCTTTAAAAGTGTTTGTGTGTACGTACTTGTACACCTATCTTTGTGAGGACCAATTTGAGGTTTTAGGCATTAGGAGCGAGGACATTTTTGGAAAGTGAGGACATTTTGTGCCGGTCCTCATTTTGGGAAAGATAATTGTTTTTTATAAGGGTCATCACAAGTATAGACATACAAACCTGTGTGTGTGTGTGTGTGTGTGTGTGTGTGTGTATGTGTGTGACCCGTGTAAACGCACCTGGGTAACCCTGTGTCACAGTGTTGATGTAGGAGGTGCTGAAGACGCCGACCCGTGCACTGCGTCCGTTCTTCATGCACATGCACACGCACAGGAAGAGGGCCGCCACCGCCCCCATCAGGAACACCACGCCGAAAACTATACCGGAGATGGCAGTGCCCCTGGAACATACACACACACACACACACACACACACACAAACATAAAGTGTGAGAGGCGGCAGCTGTCTCAAACATGACATGCTACCAATACTTGTAAGATGCTTGTGGATATGAACTGCTGCATCTGATGTAACTTGGCCGTGGTGTGTGTATGTGTGTGTGTGTGTGTGTGTGTGTGTGTGTGTGTGTGTGTGTGTGTGTGTGTGTGTGTGTGTGTGTGTGTGTGTGTGTGTGTGTGTGTGTGTGTGTGTGTGTGTGTGTGTGTGTGTGTGTGTGTGTGTGTGTGTGTGTGTGTGTGTGTGTGTGTGTGTGTGTGTGTGTGTGTGTGTTCAATGCAGAGGAGTGTGAATTGGCACTATAAAATAGAACACCACTCATCATTAACAGATTTTCTTTCCGTCTTTGTCAGTCAGCGTTATAGGCAGCATGTAAGATTCAGCCCTTTTCTGGCAAGCACACACACACACAGGACTTTTCCCAACCCAACACAGATTTTCCTTTAAAGAGTATTGCGACGAAAGTACAACTGTTTGTTTACAACTGAGAACTGGGTGAAAGTGTGGCCTGGCAGTAGTGCTGAACGAAGGCATGCCCAGGTCAGGTGTCAAGATGTTTGTGGCCCGTTAAAAAGACAGCTGGTGTCAAGTTACCTTGCTTAAAAAGGTGGAGTCAGCCATTCTGCAGAACACTTGTTGTCATAATCAGTGAATATCTCCTCACGATCTGCAACCTGTCCGTACTGTGTGTGCGCTGAGAGAAAAAGCTGGTGTTAATACACAGCCAAGGCACTGTAAACTGGTATGTAAACAAAAGGGGGGCCACCGTAGGTAGCAACATGCCCGTTTACAGAGCCTTGGCTGTGTATAAATACACTTTGGCGCGCGCACACACACACAGTACGTAGGCCTAAAAATTGGGGATTGTGAGGACATATTCACTGATTTTGACAACATGCATTCTATGGAATCCCTGACCATCAAAACCAGAACTGAACTGAACCTACAGTGTTGTTAAATGTTGTACAAGAAGCGCCGTCAGATCCTTTCCCAGTAAAAACAAAAACCTTTTATTTCAGAAGTGTGGCTGTATACTGTAGATAGACTCCCGATTTTGACTTGATATCCTCTGTTATAATCTTGCAGGGATTCCTCCTAAAATTGAATTTATTCCTTGTTACGTGATGTTAATTTAGGCTTCCTGCCAACTTAAGCAAGGCTGTTAACGCGTGGACACGTGGGTGGATGAGGGCACTTACGAGAGCACATCCCCCACGTAGGCGTAGTAGGAGCAGCAGAAAGGTGGCGATCCATCACAGCAATACTCCACGCAGCCTTCACATAGGGCGCCACCGCCACCTGCAACACACACACACACACACACTCTTTAAGACTGGGGCTAATGCCGGACGGTAACATTTTGTGGAACCACAAATCACTGGCGCTAACCCTGAGTGCTGGTAGATAAAAGAGAACAGAGGAGAGAAAAGTCGTTAGCAGCAAAAGAAAGCCTGCACCAGAAGTCTTTAAAAAACACATCACGGCCTCCAGGGTGAAATAATCGAGACCAAAAGAACAAGCTATTTTTTTTTTATGTGACCAAGGGGGGGTTATGAGGAGAGAAAATCCCTGGCACGGGTAGGCTATATTTCAAGTTGTTAAGAAGTGGTTAAGTGTCCCTTCAACCATCAAGTCAGATCCTGTTATCTGGGATTCTGTTTAACAACTGTTCCCCGAGATGAAAAGATAACTTCACAACGCTATAATGAGAATTTTCTTGAACCAATTAATCTCAAAAAGGCACACAACCTTAAGCAATAAACCTGGCCTGGGTTATTGCGTGCAAGATCTTTTATTCTCAGTTTAGGCTTGGGGGAGTGCAAATGTGTTAACAGAAAGAAAGCAAGAAGAGGTGAGAAGATTATGACGTGTGTGTGGGTTCACCAGTTGCATTGTGGGGAGTGTAGTTTATAGCAGTGTTTTGGGAGCTGCTTGACCCATGCTGTAAAATGTTTGTAAATTGGGACTTGCACTCACACTGGGCAAAGTTGCAGAACTACATTCAGAGTGCTGTTCACGGGTCAGTGGAAGTTTTTGGAGGTTACTCTAATAACACTGTGCCCGGAGACAGAGACTGTGTGCACGATGGGACACCGTGACACACAGTGATCCCAGCCACCAAGTTAATTAACTTTTTCAGTGGGAGGCCATTAAAACGGGAAACGCGGTTGAACTGAGGAAGCGTGTTTCACGTAGGGGTCGAGTACGGATTATGTAAAGGGGTAGTTCAGTATTTCTGAGGTGGGGTTGTATGAGGTAGGGTATAGTTATCTAATGGAGATCAGTGCATAAGGAGTTTGGGGGAGACGTCTCTGTAGCAGAAGTCAGCATTGTACTGTTGCAGAAGGGGCCAGCAGAATTTTTTTGTGCCACAATTATAAATGCTAACCTCAAATAAATATGTGTTCAATTGTACACCAAATGTAGGATTTTATCACTTATCGCTGGCCTCCATCACCATAACAGACAGACTACGCCTACCTCATACAACCCCAATTCAAAAGTACTGAACTATAGGAGCTGACACCACAACCAATGCAATTTGTGATCCGGCATGATAACTTCAAGTCTTTACAGCATGCTTATTCCTGCTATACTAGGAGTAAACGTGGCATTTGTGGGATCTATTAACACACTCACTTTTGTGTGTGTGTGTTTGATTAATGTAGTTCATTACCCCCTTTTCCACCCCCAGCCATTTTTATTTTGCCCAGCCAAAGCCTTCCATATTCAGGAGCATTGTACACATACAGCAGCTGTGCCTCTCTCTTGTGTACTCGTCTCAACCTGCTAGTGACACGAGCAGAGCCCTCTCTTTCACCCCCTTTCCTGAGCCAATATGTCTGGCTGTCGGACACTTGCTGAAGAAAAGCAGGCAACTCTCTGTGCATATAGTGTGTGTGTGTGTGTGTGTGTGTGTGTGTGTGTGTGTGTGTGTGTGTGTGTGTGTGTGTGTGTGTGTGTCTCTCTCTCTTTTTAAGCTTAGTGTTCTGCTTTCTCTCAGCAAAGCACTCACTCTGAAATTAAGTGCGTGTCTGCCTTGGAGGCATATGTGCACATTACCAGGCAGACATGGGTTCACTTTACACACACTAAATTAGTAGATATAACTAAAGACATGTAACCAAGAGGAGGCTTTCTTAAAGGCTTAGAATGCAATAGTATAAAACTAAGGGGGAACTGAATGCACACATATTTTAAACAATCTACATACAAACTATGGTGAAAAGTATTTTCTGTGTTCAAAAAGCAAGTTGATCTATGGTGGAGGTGACAAGTCAAACGACCTTTTTCAATGTAACACACTTACATTCCCTGCATAAACGCGCTGGGGTTTCCATGTGAATGCCTTCAGGACGTCCCAACACCAGCAGCCGTCTGGGTGGGTGGTCCGAGGAAACGGCCCTGGCTGGCTCCTGTCTCTCCACACGCGGGGAGGGGAGACAATAGCAATGTGTCCTTCGTTTACCCCCCCACCCCAAAAAAACCTTTTCTCACACACACACACACACACACACACACACACACACACACACACACACACACACACACACACACACACACACACACACACACACACACACACACACACACACACACACACACACACACACACACACACACACACTTTTATGTTTTTTTTTTTTTTTTGGTTCGTGCGTAATCTTCAGGAACAACGCCTCCAAACTCCTCTAAGTTCCCGAAAATATGATCCACACATCACTGACTTTAAAAGGGCTTACACGTTTCCACTTTTGATATGATCTGGTGTGGTCACATAGGCTATTTACGCAATCATTCAGAAGTGGTTCTACAAAACAACTTACCGGTGAATAAGCAAAGCAGCAACGAGTTCCTCAACAACTTCCAACTCAGCACCGCCGCCGCCTGCGTCCTGGTCCTCCCCCAGGGGTTTTCCATGATCCCAACCCCGGCCGTGCGCCCACTTTTTCCGGGCACTGCTTTGAATTTCTTCTCCCTCTGTGGGCCGGGTTTTTTTTTTTTTTTTTTACAAAGCAGCAGCAGCGCTTCTTTCCAGTGATTGCCACATCACAGTCACTTATTTGGATCTTCTTCCAGCAGCATTGTTCCCACACCACAATCCTCCACCCTTTTTCTCTTTTCCAAATAGCCTACAGAAGCCCAACTGTCGCTATAGGACTGTAGGATATTTCCGCCCCTTAAAGGAGTTGAAGCTCCATTTGTTCCTCCACGTGTGTGTGAAGGTGTGTATGTGTGTGCGCGCCCTGTTCCCACTCCCCACACCTGACTGACTGATTTAAGTGCTGAGTGTCAAGTTATTTTTTTAATTCCCCTCCCCCTCCGCCCCCCTCAAATTACCCCGTTGAGTTTACACAACGCTGAGGAGAGAGAGCGAGAGAGTATAAAAAAGAGACTTCTGTTCGACAATTTCAGAATAAGACTCCAATAAAAGCTACAGGCCTATATTGCAGATTTCTAAAAGTCCACATTTAAACAATTTCATATAATGGCTTGAATGAAAACCTCTCCTTTAGAAGGAATGATCATTTGTAAGAACAACCCCAGTATCAGATAAGTGACAGGTAATACATGCAATAGTCATGGCTTGCTGTAGTTCAAGTTAGTTTGTGCTTTTATTTTGAAGGCAACAAGGCTTTTTTCCCACTCATATTCACATTAAGGCTGTGGCTGTAACCCTTGACGCTGCTCAAGATCAGAAAGAAAAATGCAGGGGCGGGTTTCAGTCATTAAGGGGTATCAGGCAAACCCAAAGCATGGGGGGGCCCTCCACAGCCCTCATCCCCCCCTCCTTTTTTCAATCCTTATTTATCAAAGAAAGACCTAAAGGTCTATGAAACCATACAATGAAACGAATATTGATTAAAATGTAAAGGTGAAGTTAGCGATTTTGTTTATGTTAATATAAGTGTTAAATCGCTCTTTATTCATACAGTGATAGTGCGCGTTTCATAAAGCCGATCTCTCAGTCACCCGCTCTGCATGTAATCGTCAAATCAACTTTTCGGGGATCCCGAAACTGATATCCAATCACAAGAGAGAACGCTACAAACCGGCACCCGTCTCACTGCCGGTGCACGCGCAGAGCGACAGATGGGTGAATGTTTATGTGCCTACAATGGAGGAGCATGGTAAACATCCTTCCCAATGTCTGTTTTAATGGTTTTTATCATGTTTTATCACACTTATGGATCTGAGATGATGCTAGATAACTCACTGTTTGAACACAGCAGTGCATTAATGTGGTGACGTGGGGACGAAGGAGGGGACTGCTAACTGCAGTCAGTGGCAGGAAGATAGCTAACTGACCATTCCGCTTACTGAACCTTTAACTCCAACCCAAACCATAACCCCCTAAAGGCTGAGACAATTGTGAATTACCGTCAAGCTTTAAAAGTCAATTTTAGAATTTTAAATCAACTCCCGGAGGCCACAAGTTAATCTTTGACCTCATGCAATTTAATCCTCCGATGACCACCAGGCAGCAATTGGCATGCAATGTTTAAAAGGTTGTGTGGGGTATGCACATTGGAGGACATTTGGACATACCCCCATCTAGTGGAAGAAACCCAAATTGCAGAAAATGTATTGACAAACCAACTCATGTTTGAGAGTTTTTAAAGGTTCAGTAAGCGGAATGGTTCTTTAAGTTAACTTCCTGTCACTGACTGCAGTTAGCAGTCCCCTCTCTCGTCCCCATGTCACCACATTAATGCACTGCGGTCTTCAAACAGCGAGTTATCAAGCATCATCTCAGATAAGTAAGGTTGTTAAAACATGATAAAACCATCAAAACAGACATTGGGAAGGATTTGTACCTGCTCCGCCATTGTAGGCACATAAACATTCACCCATCTGTCACTCTGCGCGTGCACCGGCAGTGAGACGGGTGCCGGTTTGTAGCGTTCTCTCTTGTGATTGGACATCAGTTTCGGGATCCCCGAAAAGTTTATTTGCCGATTGCATGCAGAGCGGGTGACTGAGAGATCGGCTTTATGAAACTCGCACACTATGTAAGTGATCACTGTATGAATAAAGAGCGATTTAACACTTATATTAACATAAATAAATCGCTTACTTCACCTTTAAATCTGAGGAGCGGCCTCTAAATCTCCAGGAGTAAAGGATCATCACGAAAATCCCTCATTGACTTTATGTGTGTGTGTGTGTGTGTGTGTGTGTGGGGGGGGGGGGTGGGTGGGTGGGTGTTTTTGTATACGTGTGTGTGTTTGTGGGTGAACATGGGATTGTATTGCTATCTTTGTTACCGAACAATTTCAGATTAAAATCCAAATAATAGTGGACATTTTTTGGCTGTTTGGAGATTAAGACTTTTTTACCCTTTAGTGAACAAAAAGTGTGTAAATATCTAAGTACCCCTCAAAATCAATAATGGAATTAACAGATTCAAACAAAGCCTTTAAAATGTGTGTGAGTGTGTGTGTACACCTTGCAACGGCTATCAGACAAACCACTCAAGAGACATTAGCTGCACAAGTCAATGTGACACTTTATTCATGAACCTAGGACCATATATATATATTTATATAACATTGTATAAATACTCTATATATTCTACTCCCTTCTGTGATCTCAATAACAAATAAAAAATAATATTAAAAAAGCCACATGATTATGTTTAACAGGCTGTACAAAAATAAATAATGTTTGGATATTCTGTACAAAAGGAAAAGACTTGATAGAAACAAAACAAGGTGCCTTCGCAGAAGGCAGGAGAGACTTACTTATGAAGTAGTAGCAGGAGACAAGTCCCTCTTTAGGTCTCCACACACACACACACACACACACAAGCACGCGTCCACACATGCACACACACAATTATCCACATGCACACATTCAAGCACACACCCAAACACACACACACACACACACACACACACACACACACACACACACACACACACACACACACACACACACACACACACACACACACACACACACACACACACACACACACACACACACACACACACACACACACACACACACACACACACACACACACACACACACACACACACACACACACACACACACACACACACACACACACACACACACACACACACACACGCACACACACCTCTCTTTGGTCTTTGAAGAGTTCCCTCATTGAAGGCTATGTAGACGAGGGCAAGATATGGCTAAAGGACACAGTACTGTGTACTGAGGCATTTAGAGACAACTGGGTGTTACAATGTGCCGCTGGCAAAAAAACAAATAACAAAGATGAAGTGCTACAGGTTTGTGATAAATAAACGTAGACTGGCAAGTTTGAACATAAACACTATGACTATTAGCTATCTTGTTTTCCATACCTGATGGGGTGAGCAAGTAGAATGTGAGCTATTCTCTTTCATCTTTTTCTTTATATACTCTGCAATAACCTTCCCCCAACCCAACCCTTATATGTCTGTCCAGCCCAGCTTGGACAAGCATTATATACATGCATAAAACATTTGACACAAACAGTTTCACACTCTCTCTCTCACACACACACACACACACACACACACACACACACACACACACAAGCACGACATTGGCACGGTAAGCAGCATGCTCCTTTAGGAAATCAGGAATGCTTTTTTCCCCCCTTGATGGGAGGCAAAATGTGCCACTGCTGTTCTGTGTCCAGATAGGCAGAAAGCTGTTATCAGTCTTTCTTTGCTGCAACTAAGTGGACCAACCGTCTGGTCCCAACATGGAGGGACTGGTTCGAACTTTGCCTTTTGCAGTCACAGTCATTGAGGAGCCATTAGCATGTGATGGGACTGCCTGGAACCAATGAAAACCTGCAGCACTCTGGCTATGGATGTAAACATTCATCGGCTTCTTTTGATTGTCCTTGAGGAGGCCGTGAAGATCAGATCAGTTTTTATTCTTCCTTTCTCTTTAAAAAAAAATCTGATGTCTTTCTGAAAAAGCTGGATTTACTTAAAGGGGGTTATTGGAGGGGTTGTGTAGGGAAGCAGTCATTTTAAATGAATCAACAGGCACTCTGATTGCACAGTTCCAGCAGGGGTCTCGGCCTGTCTTTGGGGTCACAGCTGTCGTGTGTTAAGGTGCGCCCGTCGTGGCCCATGCAGCGCAGCTGGCGCTTGCGGAAGCCTCGGCCGCACGTCTTGGAGCACAGCGACCATTGGCCCAGCAGCCAGGATGGACAGGGCTGGGCGGCGCAGGACCGCGAGGCCAAGGGGCGCAACTCCTCGGGGCAATCCCTGGAGAGACGGCCGCCCTGGGGATCCAGACACACCACCTCCCTCTGCTGCGTGCCCCCTCCACAGGTCTGTGAGCAGGGGCCCCACTCCCTCAGGGTCCACTCCGCCCCGCCCACCTCTCGGATGGCGTTGATGGACAGACGGCGGCTGGGCATGGAGGCAGCGTTGATGGGTCGCGGCGCAAAGTAGCTGTACTTGACCCTAGGCCTGGGCGCTTCCCCCACAGACAGCACCTGGATGGTGAGGGGCTCAGAGAGCGGAGCAAAGCTTCTCAGGCGCTCCAGGGAGGCAGAGGAGCCGCTGTAGCGCAGTAGAGCTCCCTTCAGGGCCAGGTCTGTCTCCATGGTCATCAGCTTGTAGTCGCCGTTCAACAGGTAGCTGCCGTCCTGGCGAAGCACTGCCAGGTAGCTGTTGTCGTGGCGACCGTTGCCAGGGGCTCGTTGCTTGACATCCAGATGGGTGGCACCGGCAGGGATGGTTACGACATCTTGGTAACCAGGCCTGAAACCAGAGAAAAAAAGACACTGGTCAGACTTATTCTTAAAAAAAAAATGTTTTACATACATGCTATGTGTATATTTTGAGGCTTTATGTTTTTAAGTATAACAATAATAATCTATAGGATGTTTACCTGGCACGCTCCAGAGAGCCAGAGACTTTCTTGCAGGTTGAGCCGTCTCCGCCGCACACGCCACACTTATCAAACCGAAGGTTGGAGCCAATGACGCGGTCACATCCGGCCTTGACACACTGGCCTTGAACACACACTGAGGTGGAGTCTGGGCTGCAGGGCGTGCCGTCAGCCACCTGGGGGCAGCAGAGAGACAGAAATGGAACGTTATAAAGAGTTACTTCTAGTTCTGAGACTGTTACATAAGTGTCTGAGTCGAAAGGTAAAAAAAATAAAATGTAAATGTCTTTTCCAGCAAGTAGACAGTAGCCTAGGGGGCTGAGGGAAAAATTACAAAAGCTGTATCCTTTCGACTAGCTGCAGGTCTGCACAAGTGGGAGGACTGTCATGATGAGGTAAGCTAGGATACTAAGAATGTTGTAGCACAACTCTGAAAAAAATACCCTGAGCAATAAAACACAGTTTCATATTTAATCTAGCGTCTAGCCACGGCCTCTCACCTTAGATTTGAAGACGGTGAAGTATCCAGTCCCCTTGGCGCGGCACACCAGCTTGCAGCGGTCTTTGGGCGAGACTCCGGCATATTTGGGCACCCACTCCACACCCTCGCCTGAACCCAGTGACACTTGGGCTGACATGTCGTTGTGGGCCAAGCACTGTTCTTCGCGGAAAGACAGGCCTGGGAAAAGAGACGGAGGAACATCAGATTTACTGCGTGTTCAGCTCTTACCCGCGTGCTAACTTTCACACCAATGTGCAAAGGTATAGAGCCAAAAACATGACTTCTACCATTCAAGGTAAAGGACTAATCGCTTTGCAAAAAAAGAAAAAGAAAACTACACTATATACTTCTTCTTTGGCACTTTATTTCCACACAATAAAACTTTCAATCTCTTACCATTGGTATCAGGGCAGGTCTCGGTGTTACAGGAGCGGTACTGGATCCTCTTGCCTTCGCAGTACTTGCCCCCGTTTTTGGGCAGCGGGCTGTCACAGGAACGGAAGGAGTACTGCACCCCTCCACCGCAGCTCCTGGAGCAGTCGCCCCACGGACCCCACAGTCCCCAGCCACCATTGACGGGAGTCTGAAAAAACACCAAAGTGAAGACGATTACAATTTTGAACTTGGTTTGGGTTGATTGAAGCAAAACATATCAGGCACAAGACCTTTTATCTGCCAGTTATGTTGCAATATTAACTGCTACTTATGGATTATGCAGTGTCTTCTGGGTGAAGAGTAATGGGATTGGGGTCCGGTTCCTACCTGGTGTTTAAGGGCTTGGCTTTTGGTGAGACAATGTCCGGCCAGGCAGTAGCTGTCATGGCCGCACGTGGTTCCATCGGCCCAGGGGAAGTTCTTGGTCTGGCACACCAGCAGACCGTTGGAGGTGGTGACGGTGCACCACAGGGCCGCGCAGGTGGTGCTCAGGTCGGGGCAGTGCTGGGATTCTTCTCCGAAGGTCAATCGACACTGATGATCCGCATCATAAACAGTCCCGGGCAAGGGCAGGGGCAGCGGCTGAGCTTTGACCGGTTTGTCCAGGAGACACTGGCCATGGCCGTTATCCAGGAAGGTGGTGACCATCAGGGCAGAGCAGGAGGACCAAGGCTGCTGCTGGTCCAGGTTAGACAGGGTTGAAGCCATCATGTGGGAGCCCCAGTGAGCACCATTCACCCCAGAGCAGAGCTGGGCGTCATCGTGAGGCATGTTGAACACGTGGCCTTTATGGACAGAGAAGAAAGAGCTATTTGAGCATCTCTAGAACAAGTGGTGAATATGAATTAATAACACATTTCAGTTTTGTGTAACACACACACAACTACTACTTACCCAGCTCATGTGCCACAGTGAATGCTGCTTGCAGACCGTCGTCCTCAATAATTGAACAGCTTCTGTCAGGGTCGCACACTGTGCCAACGTCTGCCATGCCCAGAGTGTCACAAGAGTGGGCGCCACACAGATCCTAAACAGGCACAGACAGAGAGCAAAAAGCAAAATTAATAAATGAAAACAAATGTTGGTTCTCTTCTGGTCTATATTACCATTAAGGATTTTCTGTCCTAAAGGTCACCTTTTATGCTCATATTCAGGTTCAAAAAAGCAGTCTGCTTCGATTGGCCCTAAATCTTACTACCGGCTAGATGTAAGGCTATCAGGGGGGTGCGCTTATCATGGGTGGAAGTACAGTGCTAAGTTAGGTTGGTAATTTGTTTGGGGGTTGGGGGGGCGTGTCCTTCTCCCCTTATGATGTCATAAGGGGAGAACACTTTTGAACACTCTATCTCCACAGAAAGGTGGAGTGAGGAGGGTTGTCTTATTTCATACTAGACCACACAAAGATTGTCTAATAACACAGGAGGACCCATAATTAGATAATACATTTTTCTCCTTCAACTTACCGTCCGGGTGAAGAGGACGGCGGTGTCGTAGTGCTCCGGGTGGCGGTCGCTGGGCGGGTTGTGCTGCCGTTGCCACTGGCAGAAGTTGCGCAGGGTCATGGCGGCGTTGGGGGAAACCTGGGGGCCCCGCTCCTCCTCGTACACCACCAGCAGCTTGACCACGGCCAGGCTGATAGAGTTGTGGATGCTCGGGTGGCGGTAAAGACGCGATGCCACCGCCATAATGGTGAGCAGGTAGGGCTTGAGACCGGCACCATGGAACTCCGCCATGGACTGGTCGGCCACCAGCATGATCTCCAGGTAGCGCGGCGTGGACACGAAACGCCTGCTCCGGTGGTTGGCTATATAAGAGAGAGAGAGAGGGATAGAGGAAAAAAAGGTCAGACCACACTATAAGGACACAGTAAAGGTCATCTGAGTCAATGTATTGAGGATTAAAAGGTTTTAAAGGTGGAGTCAGCGAATACTTCTGGACTGGAGAGATTACTTTTGGTCAAAATCAGTGAATATCTTCTCCTCACAATCCCCTATATCTGTGTGTGTGTGTGTGTGTGTGTGTGTGTGTGTGTGTGTGTGTGTGTGTGTGTGTGTTTGTGAAACAAATCAGGTGTTAATACAAAGCCTAGCAGTAACCAAGTTATGGTAGGCCCTTTGGTTTACATAGCCGTTTACAGAGCCTAGGCTAGGTGAATTTACGCTGGAATACAAATTTTTTCCTGACAGGTAAAGTGACTTTTGTCATTTTTGAAAGATTTGATTGTGGGACTTTTTTGCACACCACTCCAAAACTCTTCCAGTGTTCTAAATGGCCCTGGCACATGGGCTAGTATTTTTTTCAAGGGGATATACTGTATTATAGAGGCTCCAAAGAGAGCTCCGGATGTGCCTGGAGGAGCCTGGCAGTGACTCAGCGTCACACCACCTTCGGGCGGCTCCTCCTCCTCCCTCCTCGGGGTCCGCATTCCAAGACTGACCTTCTCTCGTGGAAAAAACATTATGCCAGCAGCGAGTGCAAGAGCTGAGGAGGGAGAAAATCCTTTCGACCACGGTGCGGAGTTGTACCAGGAGACGAGTTTCCACGTCTCAGCCAGCAGCACCGCCGGGCTGTGGCTGGCTCCAAACCCCCGATGCTACCCTCCCCTTTCTTTCCTACGTCACTTCTCCTCCTCCCTCCCCTTGGAAAAGTTCCCCCTCCCCTCCTTTCCTCTCTCTCTCTCTATCCCTCTCTCTCTCCCTCTCGCTCTCTCTCCCTCTCTCCTTCCTTCCTCATCTGGCATAGCGTAGCCGCCGCTGTCAAAAGGTAGTCGAGTCCATTGCGCATGCTGTGCGCCCTGGCACAAGCACAACTCCAGCTGACATCAGTTTGGTCTGCGTATTCACTCAATCCACTGATTTATATCTAATAAGATAATTCATTTCCTTTGTTTGTTTACCAATGGATAAAACATTTAACGACACTACATGGAGTGAATAAATATTTTTCCTTGACCAATTTAAATGTTTGGTAATCTGATAATCCCAGTTTAGTCTATTATAAAGACGAGTAATCGCGCGTAAAATGCGCATGGTATTTCTGTAGCAGCCCCCTTACCTGTGTGCTCTGCTTTAGCCTCTTCGTGCCAGGAGGCGTCTTTCTCCAGATTCGTTGGCACCCTCTCCTCGTCCTCGTTGACCCCGCACTTTGAGCTCCCTTCCTCGGCGAAAGCCTCTCGACTCCTCCGGCGGATCACGTGGACGTCCTCCTCCTCGCTGGCCGAGAAGTCGCTCGAGTTCTGGGGCTGGATGAAATACTCTTCGCCCTGAAAGTAGAATCCGCCCCTGAGTCCGTGGCACAGGTTGAGCGCGGCGGCAGAGTGCTCCTCTCCGTTCACAGTGCCCGAGAAGAAACAACCAGCCTCGGCTCCACTTTTCGGTGCCTCCTGTGTTGGTTCGGATTCGGGACTCCCCACAATGTGGAAGACAAAACCCGGCGCCAAAAAGGTCTGGTCAGGCTCTAGTTGCAAGACTATCTCCTTGCCGAATACGTCTAACCGGTACTCCCTCATCTCCGCCACCTTCTCCTTCTCTTCTGCCGAGAGAGTCCGCCGAGGTTCGCTTTCCGACCGGGCCGACGGGTCTAGTCTGACGGGCACCACAGTGCTCTCCTCCCAGGCGATGCAGTGCGCAGTGCCGACGCACAAAGCGGCGATAACACCAATAGAAACGTGTAAAAACAACATCTTATGACTGTGAAATCCGACAAGTGGAAATATGTATAATAAAGTCTCTATGAGGAAGCGAGTAAATCCTTTAAAAGTTTTTTTTTCTTCCAACTAAAAGCTACAAAACCCAAAGTCTTTGAACTTCCACAAAACTGTCTCAAAATTACGCGCACGTATACAAATCTAAAATGGGATCAAATCCAGTGCAAAACTCATTTAAAGCTATGTGCAGGTCTGCCTTGTTGCAAAAAGAAAAGGAAAAAAGAAAAAAGTCCTGTCATTAGATGGAAATAAAAGCTGGAGCACGGCAGTAAATTCCAACAGGTCTCTCCAAAAACTCAGCAGATGTCTCAGTGTCTTTAGTTCTCTCTTTGAGTTCGGGGGCAGGTTTTTTGATTTTCCTCTGCTGGCCCGTTTGCTCTGCTCTCTGCTCTTTTTGCCTTGCAGTCAGAACAGAGCCTGTCCCTCCTATATATCCCCCTGCCTCGGGACCACCCCTTTCCTGGGGGCCCTTTGATGTGAGAGGGGCCAAATCCCGTGCGCAAGAGAGCGCGCTCGCAACCTGGAGCGTTGCCATAATAATCAATCATAGTGGAGAGAAGCCAGTGTTTTGGGCATAGAAGCGTTCTCCTTATTCAAACTGTCACAAGACATACAAAAACACTTATAACCCACGAATAATATGACTTAGAGATGTTTAATAAAAATTTGCAATAAAGCCAAATAGACCATTTCACTTAACATGTAGGCCTATATACAGGAGTGCCCAACACAATTAAATAAAACGGACTTTCTGCATTTCGCTTCCTTCTCATTCATGTCTGTTTCAACGTAAATCAGGGTGACAGGCAGCCGTGGATGATGTGGAGCAGTGTTTTTAGTGTTAGTGCAACTGGAGAAGGGGAGATGGCAAGCTGCGGTTCGGGAATGGTAACCGTATCGTTCTGGCCAGAGGCTCAGGGAGCCTTGCTCGCTTTCCCCCACCGTGCCAAGCCGGCTGTGGTGCGCCGTGGCCCGGGCTCAGCAGCTCCACTCCCCCGGGGAGAGGGAGCGGAGAGGGGCCGCCGAGGTCTTAAGGTGGAGCGGCCACTCTAACAGGGATGCCTCCCCGATCAACTCAAGGTAGACAGAGCCCCTGTCTTTGGGCTTCTCCCCCCTCCCCACCTCCGAAGACAGACAGGAAGAGTTTACGCTGGAGTTTCATTAAAAAAAAGTTCTGGCCAAGTAGGAATCCTATTATCTACAGTGCACCGAGACAAATCACAAATAAGTGAAAGTATTGAACAGTGAATTAAATAAGCTTTTTAAATTCAGTGTTCATGAGAAGCTAGTTAGGGGAAAGGGGAATAACAAAACCTTTCAGCATTGGCAAAGGATCACACAAATCAAGTGGATCTGAATGTACAGCAAAACGTGAGATCTCTGAAAATGATTAATATGTGCGCACGTCATACCAATTTTGATGAACCCAAGAGAGCCTCTGTTGGCATCATATCCACTGCAGTGTTTAACTTTGACTCACTCACTGATCGGTCTTAGAAGTGGGACACATTCTTGCAAGTCCACCTTAAAAACAACAGGCAAGAAAAATTAATAGTTGCAATTTCATCATTTTCCAGTAGATGGTGGGCGTTAGTTTAAGGAAAAACCCAACCTTTTGTGGAGACTTTCCATGATTTAAGGGTCAATCACATAATGAAGCCGACAGGTGGCGCCCCAGCATAACATTTGGGAGATTGTTAAGACTCGAGCCTTTGGTAAATTGACCGCGGGGAGGCAGCATTGTTACAGTAATGTACCTACAGTGTGTGTGGAGAAATGGTGCTTCGGCTTGAGGATGCTGATCCTGGGTCGGATATCATCATGGATGGATATTTGTCCACTTAACCCTAACCCTAGTTGGAAGAAAAACACCAAAGTCCATTGCCTTAAGGTTACTTTTTTAACTGAGGCTTCAGGTTGGAATAGAAAGAATTGGAAAACCTGATTTATTTTGAGCCATCCTGACCCATTCAGTGCTTTATTGTCAAAGTAAAACCACAGATAAATTGCCCTTGAAACTATTTAGTGATAGAATATTTATCATATAGTTAAATGTCGGTGTGTTTGAAATGATGGAAAAGGTAACTAAGTAGGCTGCTTATGTACAACTTTTGAAGGTAGGCTACTTATGCAGGAAAAATATTTATGTCATGCTGTGCATCTATGTACTTCTTTCTCCACTGTTTACCTGACAGGTAGTTTTTTTTACATATATTTTACATCCAAATAATATGATAAGTTCATAAACTATAATGCTTTTTTAAAGATGAACCATTCCAACAGTGTATAAGGCTGTTAAAATGCGAACCCCCGTCAGTTACAATATAGAAATACAAGAGGGGCCAGAGTGCATTATGGGTACTTAACTTTTTTGATTTACCATTTTGATGGTATACATATTACTTAAAGTAAAACGTTTATACTTGTAATGGAGTATAATTACATGATGGGAATATTAATTGTACTTGTGTAGAAGACTGTGTGTGTGTGTGTATGAGTGTGTGATGACAGCGATTAGTTTCCCATAATAGAAACAATGTCAAATAGTCTACAATGTGAATGTATTGATGCGATGACAAATCAACCACACAGACACAACGATTTTTAAATATATAGATTTTTATGTACATATATTCATGTGGATGACAAGAAAAAAGAAAAAACACTATATTCTTACAAAGGAATGATTCTGCACAGTCATATTCCTAAGTTAAATAGTAATTTGATACAAAATTACTATAATAAATAAAACTCATCTTGTTTCTTTATTCACACATAGCAGTTGTACAAACAATAAATTACAAGTTCAGTGCTGTGTTTTCTGTCGTTCTGCGAGAAGGATTTTCCCCACTGGAAGAGTCAAAGTAGGTTGAGTATATGTGTGTGTGTGTGTGTGTGTGTGTGTGTGTATGTGTGTGTGTGTGTGTGTGTGTGCAAGGGTTTTTAAAACACTCATTACTGCATTAATGAAGGATTGTTTCAATGGCGTGTGTGTGTACATTTGGATGTACAGTATATATGGTTGAATACTAACGCGTATATGAAAAAAATATTCATTGTACAAAAATGTCTACATTGTGTAAATAAATTGGAATGTGTGACAGGAAGAAGAGATGGTTGTGAGTGGTATGTCGACCCAAAAACAGCGTCTGAAATAAAAGCAGTATACTGTGAGCATTGGTGGAGGATTTTAAAGGGTGTGTTCATTCAAATGACAAAATAACCCTAATGATATCTAGTTATGCAGATTGTGAATTTGTTTAACTTCAAAGGTTAATTCAACATTTGAATCAGGAGTCAAAAGACGTATTATTAATAGTTGGACAGAGCCAGCCTAGCTGTTTTGTAATGTAATGTAACTTTATTTAAACAGGGACAGTGTACAAAAGAAACATTAACCTTGTTTAAAACAAGGAGAGATGCATTGTACCAGGTTCTAGCAAACTGCTATTTTCCACCTGTAGTCCCTGGACTTTTCTTGGCTCTAGCTGGCTTCATCTATGAAGGAGTGACATAAGAATGGAATACATTTTCTGATCTCATTCTCAACAATAGAACGAGTGAATTAATTTCCTTAGAAATAGAAAAGTACTTATTTGAAATAACCGCATCATCGCTCTTTAGAATCTGGCAGCACTTAAGAAATTGTTGTGAGATCTGTGGGTTGTTTGAGGTAACAGAGGCAACGTATTAAAAAGTCATATGATATACAGTATAATATCAAAACCCCATGGCTAGATTCCAAAAGAGGTCGTATTTCTTTGTGTTTTTTGGGTGGACTGACCATTTAAAATCATCCATTTTATGGCACAATCTGAATTGTAATGTGGCAACAAAAAAAAACACATTCTAGATGTAAAGTAAAATGGAGAATGAGTGAAGAAAAGAAAGGAAATGAAGAATGAGTTGAATTGCAAAAGGACATTAATGACTGCATTAGTATATCTCTCTTGGCTTGTCGTTGCGAGTATCCAGGGCACACTTTGTCATATTTAAGCATTGCTTCATAAAAACAGATAAACAGACAAACAAACAAATATTGACCTCCACAGAAATAAAAAAACAAAAAAACAAAGAAAAACATGAGGGCTGTTAACCTCCCAGCACCAGCATAATGATTGATACAAAATGGAACTGAGAGTGAAGAAGCCTTCTAGACGAATGGTCATGGTAACAAAAAGTCTATGTGCTTAAGACACAGGCCTGGGTACATGAATATGAGATGCGCACGCACACACACACACACACACACACACACACACACACACACACACACACACACACACACACACACACACACACACACACACACACACACACACACACACACACACACACACACACACACACACACACACACACACACACACACACACACACACAACCTGTGAGTCATCATTAACATCCATACATGTTGAGGAGAGTCGTGGCCACTTGTCCTCTTTGTCGATATATATAACTGTTTTTTTTCCCCTTGAAAAGGCCACACTTCAAAATCTCATCCTGCTGTGTGTTTACACTATGTGATTATCACTTTCAGTACTATCGATACTTGTGTCATCAGGAATAACATCTCTTATAAACCTCTCAGGAACCCAATCACAGACTAGTTTCTGAGCCCAAAAAGACTGGATATGACTGGATTGTTATCCCAGCTATGTACAATGTGTGGCCTTGATCCAAGACACTTTTTTTTAACTTGGACGCTCCAATCAGTGAATGGCTTATACAATTATTTTTACGTGGAAGAATACCAATAGGCCATCGAAAGCGAAGGGGTTCACCAACTAAGAATTATTGGTGAAATTAACCTTTGGGACATTAGTGGCAGCACTGCCGCTGAGATACACAAAAAGAAAATCCTGTGTCATATTTTACACAGGTTTTTAATGGAAGTCAATGGGGAAAACATCTTGATTTTTCGTTTCTTAACAGTTTCTAAGAAGATTGCTGCTGAGATGGTCTACCATTTAATGAGTTATTATTTTTAACACACTCTCTGTAACAAATTGTAAGAGCCTTTCAGTGACTGAAATGTCCGAGATGGCGTGACAGTCTTGGGGACAGGGCTATAATATAGGCTGAAATGACAACGATTGCTTCCCATGGTAGGGGGCTTGTCCCGAAAAAACACCCACGACAAAAGACAAAGGGGGTATGACTCCCAAATCCCCACAGTGATTAGAACACATGAAATTGCCATACAAAAGAACACACACTCAAGAGACGCATGCCATTACAGGGCTACACACACTAAGCCTCCAGGGTTTGGAACCGGAAGTAAATCAGACAATCAGTTTCTGTCCATGTGGAAAAAATGACATACAATTGAAGTCCTTTGCTATGCCATGGCCACATTTGTCACGTTCATATGGGAACTTGTCCTCTGTCCTACTTGTGCTCCCTGCATAGCTACTATTATTATTCCTGGACACAATCCTTTTGGCATATAGTCAAGTACATCCGTCTCTGTGTATCTGGGTCACCCATTCGCCCAACATTCGCGGTCCTGTTCAAGGGTCTATGTTCCATCAAATTCATCAGGGTCCATCCATAAGTCCTACATCCCACTCAGCACTTGAGAAAACCCTTTTATCATATGTTCACAAAATAGTCTTAGGAATATACATTTTCTTTCAACATTTCTTCACTAGACAGTGTTTGAAGGCTGACGGGCGGGAACTCAGCGTGCAGCCCTTGGACAATTTCCCGTGCCGGTCTTTACACTGCACCGTCCTGCTTTGCCAGCCGGTGTCACAAGTCCTGGAGCAAGTCATCCAGGAGCCCGTGGCCCACTGGGGGCCCGGGGCTGGGGTTGTGGTGGAGGGGCCCGGAGGAGCTGTAGAGGGGGGCCTTGGTGCTAACACAGTGGGGGCGGAAGATGTAGATGTAGTGGTGCTACTTGTGGTGGTGGTGGTAGTTTTGGCTGTCGTAGTAGTGGATACTGTTGTGGTCGTCGTGCTAGCTGCAACGGTGGACTTTGGGTTTAGCTGCTGCGGCGCTGTCCGGCGAGGCATGAAGAAGCTATAGCGCACATCCAGGGGTTTCTTGGCGTCGGTGGCTAATATCTGGACCACCAATGGCTCACGAAGCGCCCCGGGCCCCATGCTGTGGAGCCACTCGTCGCGTTGGCTCCAGCCGCTGTAGTTGAGCACCGAGCCATTGAGGGGGATGACCGTCTCGGAGGTGGATATCATGAACTTTCCATTGAGCAGGTAGTCTCCGGAGTCTGGCCGACGAAGCGACAGGTAGGCGGTGTAGCGCGTCTGATCCCGCGCCTTGTGCTGGCGGACCTTGATGTGGGTGGAGCCGGCGGGGATCTTAACCACGTCCGTGTAGCCCTTACTGAGGGTTAATTCGAGAAAAGACTAGTTAAAGGAATAGCACACCATTTAAAATGTTGCATTTTTTTTTTGCACCCTCTACGTCTCAAGGAACGAAATACATACTAAAAAGGAAACTAGGAACTAGGAAGTGACATAACGTGTAAAAAATATAGCACGCGACATAACGTAGAAGAATGTATAACCATAAAGTAGCAATACAAAAATCTGACCTTACCTGCTAGTAGTCTAATATTCAGACTGCCATTATATTAACTTAAAAAAAATTGAAGATGTGGACAATTAACTGAACTACATACAAAGCACCAAACATTTCCGATTAGGCTATATGGGTTGCATTTGTATAATTTCCAATAATATACAATGTTAGTTCCCTCATTGCCTATGTCTGCTACTTCTTAGTTTGGTCAGAGTGACTGAAAAAGGTCAGCAAAGAGGCGGAGAAACCTCTTTAAATATCCGTGTGAACGTTCAAATAACGCTATGCAAGTTCTTTTCCATTCTGCCGATATGACAAGAATGCAGGATATGGTATCATTTCATTGTACCGTAAAAGAAAAGCCATGAGGGTACAAGATAATCCCTGGCATCACTTCGCTATCACTTAAACTAAGACCCATGCATTCCTTGTATGTGCACGTCCCCATTTACCTCTTCTTGGTGAAGTTGCCCACCACGCGTATACAGCCTGTGCTGTCTCCTCCACATATACCACACTTGTCAAACTGGAGCTTGGAGCCGATGATGCCGTCGCAGCCCGTTCGTATGCACTTCCCTTTCACGCACACAGAGCTGCTGTAGGGCCGACACTCGGTCCCATCTACCACCTGAGACGACAAAAACAGTCACAAAATCACAATCAACTTAAAAACAATAATTCATTAAAGGTGCATTATGTAGATTTGTTTACATTTGCAGAACCTACAGTTAGTTTACAAAACATATTTTACTCTACATGTAATTCTAAGCATTGAATAATTCTACTATCATAAATCAAAACAAAATTATTTTGAGGCACCCGGAACCAAATGTGAGTATTGACTATGTTGTGTGAACAAAGCTGCAGGCCCTACTGCTATAAACAACAACAGTGAAACCTTTCAGGTAGCTTTCTAAACTTCAAATCAGCCGATTATCCTTTGAGGAAAGTTTGCTTATTCAATTATGAGAATTTACCTTAGAAAATGCTCACTTCTCTGACACACCCAAAGTTACACAGTGCACCTTTAAATAAGCTGCAACCATTTTTCTATTCACTTAAATGAACTCACCCTCTGAGAGAACACCACATAGTAGCCGGTTCCTTTGGCTCTGCAGGTGAGCTTGCACACATCTTTGGGCAGGACTCCGGCGTACTTGGGCACCCATTCAACAAAGGTCTTCACCCCCTTTGGGTCCGTCTGGGGGCCGTTGCGCACCTCACACTGCTCCTGCCGGAAACTCTTACCTGGAGAAAAGTTCCAACCAAAAAGAGAGTTGACATAAAAGGACTGTGTTGTTGGATCTCAAATTGTTTTCCTTTTAGAGCAAACGACCATCCATCATTTTGACAAGGTTTATGTTAATTTAATATTTGTATTTCAAAAGACGGCCTATGGTGTCATGAGTGAATGCATTATTTTGCAATGTACCACCCCCAAAGCCTTATTGTCAAATTTAAATCATATATTTTTTCACCAGCTGCTTGAAAAACAAACTGAGCACTTGAATCAGCTGTAATAATGCAAATCACACGTTCAAATTCTCCTTTCATTGGTCACACTCACTTGCTGGCGGACAGGGTGTGACGTTGCAGGAGCGGTAGATGGCTCTCTTGCCCGTGCAGTAGCGTCCGTTGTTGCGCGGTGGCGGGTTGTTGCACAGACGCTGCGCGAACTGAATGCCGCCTCCGCACGAGCGCGAGCAGCTACCCCAAGCCCCCCAAGAACTCCAGCTGCCGTGGTTGGAAGCCTGGGGTAAAAAAATAGACAGTGGAGGAGAGATTTTAACAAAACAACAAAAAAACTACAATCATTTCCATAAAATACATTTCAAGGAGTATTTGATGATTATTATTATTATTATTATTATTATTATTATTATTATTATTATTATTATTATTATTATTATTATTATTATTATTATTATTATTATTATTATCAGGCCCAGAGATTGGTCAATGATTGGCAGCAACAATGATTTGAATGCATTGTTATTATTTTGTCGTTGCAGTGTCAGATTAAAAAAATAAATACATTTGCTCACACTCTTATGACAAATGTCAACTTCCCAAATATGGCTGTAAAAATGTAGTCTTTTTTCCACTTTAAACGAGTCAATCTTTTAAAACCACTTCAGCCTGAAATATACATATCAAACATTCATTACATAGATCCATTGTTTTTTTAATTGAAAAAACAAAACAAAAATAATTTCCATGGAATACATATCAAGGAGTATTGTATTATTATTATTATGAGTAGGCCCGGAGATGACAGTCGGAGGAGATCATAGGGTAGAGGGGGAGGAAGAGAATACAGAGAAGAAGAAAAAAGAGGAGATGAAAGAGGACAATTAGTGCTTATTAGACATGTTGGGAGAAGTCGGAGATTGTGGCTTGCCACGTGTCACATGGGACAGCCAAAGAGAAAGAGAGAGAGAGAAAAAGAGAGAGAGAGAGAGAGAGAGAGAGAACATTGATGAAGGGAAAAACGTGGCATTGCATTTGTGGTGTGGAAAACAGACTCATGACTGTGAATGTGGTCTAACAGCTCACATGTTTTTACTGATAGGGAACAGTCTTGAATGAAATACTTGAGGCAATTTATTCATTTTTGTGTTTTTTTCCCAACCAGTGCTACATGAGTCATCGGTGATTATAATTTTTTTTTAAATGGCTGCTTTTAATATTTTACGAGACAAAGTTGGCTTTATAATACCCCTCAGTTTTGCAAAGGCATTCCATGGAAACAGATTTTCCATTGAATTCTTCAGAGCCCTTGAATTGAAACGCTTCTTCTTTCCACAGTAAAAACAGTTATGTAATCTGCAATCATATCATGCTACAATAACATATAGATGGTTAAAAGATCCTCTAGGCTAAAATGGAAGTGGCTTATAGTGTGACTAGTACACTGGTTGTCATACAAGGCGGGTGAAAAAACCAAGCGAGTGAGAGCTTGGGCCGGATCCACACGTACTGACGTCTGCCAAACGATGCAGTCACTCTCATCTCCAGCCCTCGTGAGACACATAAACACAAAGGAAATATTCTCTCTCCCTCTTTCCCCTGCCTCACACACACACACACACACACACACACACACACACACACACACACACACACACACACACACACACACACACACACACACACACACACACACACACACACACACACACACACACACACACACACACACACACACACACACACACAGCAGCAGCGGCATTCAATAAAGCAGACCACATACAGAACCTCTCACCCATTTTCTCTATTTCTTGCTCCTTTTGAATTGTATATTGTGAGCTCTGAGTAATTACAACAACACTGTCAAAGTTACGAACTATAGCTCTAAAACATTTGAACTCTACATGGGATTTTTGATTTCAGTCCTGTGTCTCTCTTGACACTTTGCGTCAACTCGTTTGGCAATGGCCTCGAATGTAACGGACATCCATTCATAATGTGAAAAAGTTACTCTCTGTAGCTTTAACATATTTGAACACTACAAAGGATTTTTTTATTTATTTCAGTCCTTTTTATCCTCTCTCTTGACAAACTTTTCATATTCTAAATCCATATTCTCCCCCCCCCCCATATCTTACCGAATAGTGTTTCTTGCGGGTCTTGTCCACACACTTGCCCTGCAGACAGATGCGTCCCTTGCCGCATGGCGTGCCCTCCACGGCCGGCAGCTTCTTGGTCAGACACACCATCTGGCCCTGGCGAATCACGGCGCACCACAGCCTGGCACACACGTCCATGCCCGGGCACACAGTGTACTCAGGCCCGAAGGCGAGTCGACACTGGCGGACCGCGTCATAGCTCTGCCCTGGGAGCTCCTCGGGGCCAAGCAGGGGCACGCGGGGAGAGTCCAGCAGACACTCGGCTGTGGAAAGAAAGAAAAAAAAATTTAAAAGGGTGATTTTTGCATGAATTAGATGCTTTGAAGGTGTCATCGATTCAGGAGAACGCCTTTTTTTTCCTTCTCAAAATCACCTTTGGTCAAAATTAAAGTGAATATCTGATCCAGTGATAGTAATACACAGCTTAGGATCTGTAAACGTTGTATTTGTTCTATGTTTTTGTTATCTCTTAAATGCAATGTCTTATGTCTAATCTTGATGTATTTTGTGCCCCTGTAAAGCACTTTGAATTGCCTTGCCCTGTCTGAATTGTGCTATATAAATAAACTTGCCTTGCCTAAACGCCAACAGTCATGTTGTTAGCTATACGGTGGGGCCCTTTGTTTGTTTACATACCCATTTACAGAACCTAGCTGTGTATTAACACCAGTATGGACAGGTTGTGCGGATCGTGAGGAGATATTCACTGTTTTGACATGAAGTGAGTTTGACAAGTTAAGTTATGTTTGAATCCACCTTTAATAAAGTTCAAAGTGTGACATCGGCTACACTCCTCTAAAAGATTGAACTTGCCAGCATATTACCGCACCCTATGCCCTATAAGTGACTGTATGTTGAGGTCTTGCCCAACAAACGTTCACCTTTTTCTGCTCATCTTTTTTGAACCTGGGTGCCACATTAATAGTCTATGTATGTGACTAATTTACCTGGCGTTGAACTACTAACTCTTATGTTTACTGTTGATCGGTCCTTTTTTGTTTAAAAGGAATAGTTGAACATTTACATTTTTGCCTCACTCTCAGGCTAAAGACAAGGCGAGAGAAAGGGTTCTTGATGAAGAAATGGGCAAAGTTCGCTCATCCAGGTTAGCTTAGCTCAAACACTGGTAGTCAAGGGCAGCATGTCAAACGATAACCTTTACAACATCACTAAACGCTCCTGTGTGCTTGTTGGGACTTGTTTATTTACCACGTTACGTTGCGTTCGACATTTTTCTTTACACATTATGTCAATTTAGAATCAAGTGCATACTGGAAAGAAACCAGGAAGTGCCTGTGACGGTCACATATGAATTTGGTTCTAGTACCCCACTCTCATCCCTCATTCACTGACCATTGCCGTCGTCAAAGAAGTCAGTGATGGTTGCGGAGGTGCAGCGGCTCCAGGGTTTAGAAGCATCGATGGAGGTCAGGATGGAGGACATCAGACGCTTGTCACTGTTCACACCAAAACGCTCCTCGCAGAACTTAGAGTCATCGTGGGACAGGCCTAGCAGGTGACCTGACAGAGAGACAGAGACAGAGAGAGAGAGAGAGAGAGAGAGAGAGAGAGAGAGAG
>NC_137228.1:8730821-8743321 GCF_949987685.1 Ammodytes marinus
CACTCACAACCTAACCCCCCCCCCCCCCCACTCTCTCTCTCTTTCTTTCTGCATTTTGCTCACCCTGTGGCACATAAAAAACACTGCAGGCTGATTCAACGAATTTGAAAAAAAAATTGAAAAGTTAACAAAAACCAGCTCTCCCATCTTTGACTGGACAGGGCCACTAATAACACAATTGATTGACAGCTTGTCAGGGCTGGGGAAATGTACACGTTAATGTAACCTACAGGGGAAAAGGGGTGGAGTCACAACTTTAACATTGCCCATACCTTATCCACTGCAATAGACTGTATATGGCATAACTCTGTGTTATTATTATTAGACACATTTGTGATACTGTCTGAGTTTAATCTTAATCCACTCGTGCACTCATTTTGAACCTCAAGCGGCGCGACATCTAGCCAGGTTGAAAAAAGGTCAGTGGTTCACTATAGCTGGCATGGCAACCCGTTGGCGAATTGTCTATGCAAATATTTGAAACGGCGCCCGCAAGAAGCGAATGTAAAGAGTTTAAAAGAAATAGCAGCGTGAACACATGTATGTCAATATCTTCTCCGCTCTGTCTGTCTGTGGCCACCTTACACTGTGGGCTTTGTCCCCACACTCACATCCGTGCTTGAAAACACTTAACGTTCCCATGTAGTCTGTGGGCTAGTAAGTTACCCTTTTCAATGTGCCCTGTTGCTTTTTGTATGCTGGTGCTGGTGTGTGTGTGTGTGTGTATGGGACAGGATGACACTGACACTGGTGCACGGGTCAGCTCACCGCACGCAACAGGGGCGTACGGGTAATAGGAGATGGACCACAAAGAGACAAGTTAACCAACACCCCCCCCCCCTCCCTTGCTTGCTTTTTCCTGTGAACTTTCTACTGGGGGTTACAAAGTTAGGACAAATTGAAACTTTCAAATAATGTTGTTGTTAATCCAACCTTTTCTTCTTTCTTTTTGCAACCCTGTAATGCAGTGCAGGTATGGAGGCACCCGAGCCAAATTGAATTTTTCTTCCGGCCCTACCCCTTTGTGCATAAAACGACACATTCTGTCAGCACTATAAGCTGCAGTGAAAGTGAACACACGCACATTCCTGAAGAGAGGCACGGACGAATGTTTTCAATTTCGCTCCAGTGTTTTTTCACTCCAGCCTCGGGCCCCGTCTTCCCTCGCAGCGGTCCAACGTAAACAAGCGCTTTTTTCCCTTCTTTTTTATCGTGTGATTGAGAAATCCTGGAAAGGGAGCCGGAGATGTCAAAGGTCAAAGTTAAAGTAAGGCTGCTGCTTTTCTCCAGCTTATGTAAGGTCATGACCCACCCAGAATAAAATGGTGCATTAGCTTTAATGTGCACACTGACCACAATGTTAGGTGCAGTTTAGACTAGTTTGATGCAACAGATAGAGTCAGGGCCCCCCCAAGCCCCCACCTAGTCTGTACTGTGTTACAGGGGCCATAAAGGGAGACAGGATGATCAGAAGTAAAAGATAGCAAGTGTGGACAACAGAACGGCAACATGTTTGTTAATAATGCAAAAGGCTGCAACAAATGATGTAATTATTATTTCTTTATCTGGTGCTTGTCTCTAAGAAAACTCCAGAGGAAAATGTAAGGGGTTTGAAAAGTATGGAAAGGGTCGAAATATGTCGATTCAGATGCTGTCTGGAACTGTGATAACCGTGAACCCTATAGCATGGACTGCCTTGGTCGATGAAGGGGCATTTCAAATCAATGAAGAGAGAGTTATAGAGAAAGCGGTGCAGCAGCCAGTCAGAGTATAAGCGTGGGGGTATTTTAATGGGATTATAGCCCAAGCAAGATGTGTGAGAGTGAAGAGAAAAAAAAAGTCCAGATTCTGTCATATTTCATTTTGTTTCCTGTCCAGATTGGACTCTCTTACTTTTTCCTGTCTGCCTCTCTGAAGTATGTGGGAGAAGTGTTTCCATGCCCGCCTGCCTGACCCTGCGGCACTGCCAAATCCCAACCAAAAACCCAACCAGAAAAAAAATAAAACTCTGCTTTTGAATGGGCCTGGGCTACTTCACTCTTCTGCCCTCTCGCAGGTGAACTGTAACTGCAAGCAAGGGATAGCGATGAGGAACACCGAGGTGGTTGGCACCAAGGCTGGTAGCTACGGCACATTGCCAGCATTACAAAACCTCAGGTATGCACCACTCAGGACCGGCCTTTGCCAAAACATGTGACGACAGAGCTAAAGGATTCGAGGTAATACCCCCTGCTTAACCCTCGTGCTTGAAACATTTTTCTTTAGACAAGAGCTTGCATGAGTCCAACGCACCACAATCCAAGGCAAGGAGGGCTATCTGACACGCTAAAATGCAGCTATAACCGCCATGTAGCCACACCCGGACCGAGAGAGAGAGAGAGAGAGAGGGAGGGTGGTTAATGAGTGTGGTCTCGGTTAAAAAACGCACAGGGTGGATGTGTGTGTTGGTTTTTCTGACAGCTCCCAGGCCCAGCTGACAAGACGCCAGAGACGTTAGTGGAGAAGAACTGGAGAGGGAGGGGAAAAATGTGCAGACTGAGAGAGTGATGAGAGAGAGATGAATTGCAAAGGCTGGAAATGGATGACTGCATAATTAAGTGCAGTTTGGAGGGGTGTGTTGAGCTATAGTGCACCCCGGCGAGGCGTGCATGGATTTTTTTTTAAACTCAACCCTAACCCATGGGACGTTATTTGGTGTGCGTGCGGCCCTCCTCGGATCATATGAGACTCCTAGGGGCTGTTCTATTGGGGGGCTGTCAGGGGACTGGGAGGGGTGGGCGAGCGGTACTGGAGACAGAGGGAGGCTGCCTAGAAAAACACCAGCCGCAGGAAATACAGCCTTTATTTAATGAGTATTTAACAGTCTATGCGCACATAAAGAAGGAGGGAGACTGAGAATTAGAAAGAACACACATACATCTAACCAGGGGCATGTGAGAGGCAGGTGGTGAAGTCCAGCCTTCTTACTGATTGTGAAAGGGGAAAAACAACGTGCAATCAGACTGTAACCCTTTAAGAATACATAAACATGGGACATGTGCTGTTTATTTCCATCTCCAGAGCGTGTTTCACCGTTTAAAGGCTTTTGGCAATAAGCCAGTCAAAGCTAAATCTGCCAAGTGTTAAGCTGCAGCGAGCCAGCTGCTGCCAGCGGCGTGCACACATCAAAATAAAAACAAACGGTGACGTCACACCGGGACGATAAAACCGCATCTCCACTGTTGGAACCTAGAGGGGTTGGAACTTGGAACAGGCGCGTAAAGGCTGTAGGTAAGGTGTTTGGGAGAGCGAGAGAGAGAGAAAGAGAGAGAAAGGAGGGATTGTTTACCTGCCTGGTGAAGAGGATGGCTGCGTCGTGGTGGTGCTGATGGTCGTCGTCCAGAGGGTTCTGCTGGTTCTGCCACTTGCAGAAGCTCTTGAGCGTCGCCGCCGCGTTCTTGGACACCTCCAGACCCTTCTCCTTCTCCGTCACCATGGTCACCTTCACCACGGACAGCCGGATGGGGTTCTCGATGCTCGCGTGACCGTACAGCTTGGAGGCGATGGAGGCCAGCGTGAGCAGGTAGTGGTTCAGGTCCTTGCCGTACTTCTTCAGCATGGTCTCGTCGGCCACAAGGAGAAGCTCCACGTGCCTGGCGCGAGACACCGACCTCTTGCGCCGCGCGCCAGGCAGCAGCTCCGGAGCTTTGGCGAGCCGGCTCCACCGCGTCCTGCCGCGCGCGCCATGCTCCTCCGCGTCTGCGCCCCCGTGTCTCCCCCTGCCTCGTCCCCGGCGTCTCCCAGCCGCATGTCTGCGTCCCCTGCGCCCGTCGCGCGTGCCGCAGCTCTCTCGTCCCTCTTGTGTCGCCTCAAAGCTGAAGCTCTCGCGCGTGAACACGTGGAGCGCGCTCTCCGCGTCCTTGTCCTGCAGCGCGCGCGCGTCGTGCTCGTGTCCCTTCGCCCGGACTATAGGCGTGATGGTGTAACGCGCGTGCTTGACGGCGAAGAATCCCTCAAGACCCCCGCGGCAGAGGTTGAAAACGGCCAGGGACTCCGGGTTGGAGTCCACCGTCCCGCGGTACACGCACTCCCGCTGCAAAGGCGCGGGCATGTCCCCCATCATAGCGCGCACGTACTGGGGACTGAAGTGATGCGAGAGCACCGACTCGTCCCGCTCCATGTCCCAGCTGAAAGCGGCTCTCATCCAGGTAGAGCAGGTAGCCCGCCTTCCCTCCCCCGTGGTAAATCCGGTCAATGGTCCGCACCACCCCGTCTGTCCTCCGGGCAGGTGCGAGAAGCGAGCCGTTCGCAGGTGGAAGATAAAAACCCTGGAAAGTAGAAAGACCCGCTCCGAGCTCTAACTCCACGACGCACAGCAGCAGCAGCGCCCGAAAACAGAGCATGCCCTCGGCCACCAGAGCACCAAGGAGCCGCACCATTGTTCAATCCAACCCGAAACACATCTATGTATCCGCTTTAAAACAGGCCGGGACTGAGTGAAGACGGTACAACTTTAAGTGTCTGTTCCTCCAAAAAGCGCATCCTCCCGGTGTCCAAACCCCCCATGAAAGCACACACTCTCTCACACACTCTCTCTCTCACACACACACAGCAGCAGTAACCAACAGGCGAGCAAAACAAAACCACTGAGGGAAAGAAGAAGAAAAAAAATGAAAAAAAAAATAGCAGCAGAGAGAGCAACTGTGTGCAGGCTGCTGCAGAGCACTGAGCTGAACTTGGAGAACAAAAACACAAAGTTTGCTCTTAATAGGACCCGGAGAGGGAAAAAGTCCTGCCCCCTTTTGCGCTCAATCACCACTCCTCCACTCCACCCCCCCCCCCCCCCCCCCCCCCCCCCCCCTCTCTCTCTCTCTCTCTCCTCTCTCTCTTCCTCAAATCAGAGTTAAGTCAAGTGCTGGAGGAGAGAAACCTAAACAATGCTGTCACTGGAGAATTTCCCATTGCCTCAGGCCCGGGAGAAAGAGGAGCTTAACATGCCCATAAAAAAAAATGCCATGCCTTATCATTCAAAGTGAGTTATGAGTTGAGAAATGAAGTTGCAAATCATTAGAAAAAAAATGACCCTTTCTGGTACACTTTGATCAATTTCAGGCGTTGTGCCTAAACTGCCACTTGCTGCCGCTGCCGGATCGGCCACTGTTATTTTTACACTTTTTCACTTTGACTCTTTTAATAATTGAAAGGCTCAAAGTCCAAATGGATTAGACTTTCAGAGGGGAAATAGATAATTTATAGCCATACGTCCCCCAGCCCTTCCGAATAAGAGTTGTGGGAGTTCACCGTTCCCATGTGAGATATTTAATGGTGTGTGTGTGTGTGTGTGTGTGTGTGTGTGTGTGTGTGTGTGTGTGTGTGTGTGTGAGTGAGTGAGTGAGAGAAAGAGAGATAGAGAGAGGGAGAGAGAAAAGGAGAAGTGGATGGACGAGAACGCATACAGTAGGTGCTGTACTTCTGCACGTGGTGTTATGGTAAAGTAAAGAGGAAAAAATGTGTGTGTGTGTGTGTGTGTGTGTGTGTGTGTGTTGCAGGTGTGCGACTGGGCCTAGAACTGACCTGGGAGCACACACACTGACCTGGGAGCACACACACACACACACACACACACCCACACACACCCACACACACACACACACACACACACACACACACACACACACAAGTAAACACAAACAAGCTAGTCAAGGGCTGCCAGCTTTTACTTAAAAGTGTTGGTAAGAGTTCCAGGACACTCACAACTCATTTGCTGAGTCACCAAAGAGCTATTACCTTTCACACAGCAGGCACTCACAGGGGGGGTTTCAGTGTGGGTCCGCACGCCAATGGGGGGAGCCATCACACACACACACACACACACACACACACACACACACACACACACACACACACACACACCAAACAGAACTTGAGAACACCTATAAGGTTTCAACTTTGGTGAGAGAGTAGAGTCTAGGCTATTCCCAAAACACTAATCCAAAGCCCCCATCTACGTGACTGCTGGAGTGGCGTGTTTTGGTTGTTGCGGGCCCCGTTGCATGCTGGGTACGCAGCCAGGGAGTGGGCGTGGGAGCGTGTGGGTGAACGGCAGAAGGAAGCATTGCCAAAAATAAATGAAAATTTAAATAAATGGGACACGGTGTGCTGTTCGGCGTAAGCCATGCTGCCCATGGTCATGCATTGGAATAAGCCTCATGTTGGCAGTTGACCAACAGAGCTGTGCTAGTGACACAGAGTACATAGGAAAATACAGACTTTGTTTGATGTATAAAAAAGTATTTTCCAAAATGGGTAAAGACTGAAATGGGGTGGGGGGGGGGCTTGGAATCATCACCTAGATATCTCTGCTACGGCCCTGCCACAACTTCAACATGTCAACCACTGCAGAGGGTATCCAGTGTCCAAATCACCCAACGGTTATGCAACGCACCTCCCATCCCCACCACCCAACTTGTTTTACACACACACACACACACACACACACACACACACACACACACACACACACACACACACACACACACACACACACACACACACACACACACACACACACACACACACACACACACACACACACACACACACACACACACACACACACACAGCCGCCCTGAGTCTCCTTTACACCAAACTGTCAAGTGTATTACCTGCTGTAAAAAAAAAGAAAGAAAGACGCCCGTAAAGGCAGAGCTGACCGGAGCTGTGTGTGTGAGAAAGGATGTTTGATCAGGGCAGGAACTTGTCTGGGATATATATGTCTGCCTGTGTGTGTGTGTGTGCGTGTGTGTGTGTGTGTGTGTGTGTGTGTGTGTGTGAGTGAGAGTGCTTGAATTGAGAAATGGCTGAGAAGACAGCAGCATGCCATCTTCAAAAGAGAGTGGTCCTCCTGCTGCTTCAGCGTGGCATTGAGACATATGTGAACCAAGTAATTCCTCCTTTAGGAATGGGTTGGTATAGGTGGTGGAATGTATTGAAGCTGCAGACTGCTGCCACCGAAGCCTCAGCAATTGGGCAGAATTCCACAGAAAGTCTCAATCCTATACTGAACTGACACACACACACACACACTCACACACACACACACACACAGGCTCCCATCCTCACAATGTCCTCCTCTCCCTTCATCTTCCTGTCTCCTCTTTGAATCTCTCTCACACACACACACCATTGGCTTATTTTTAATCCCCATCATCTGAAAGTAAGATGTATGCCAAATAAACCATATGGACAGAACCCCGCCCCCGTTATCCCCACACACACACAATAACCCGGATCACATGTGCAAAGCAGGCAGGCTTGCATACAGTATTGAGCGTTATCAAAACAAGCTTGTGTGTGTGTGTGTGTTGAAACCGCGTGTCAAGCCACGTGTATGTATGTTTGTGTGAGGGACAAGCCCACTTCGTACGGCAAATGGCGGGGGAGGGAATCCAATACGGTTAATTGACAAGCCGAGCCTTTTACATAACTGGGCCAGGCTCTAAGTGCTGGTGTCAGTATTCCCCTCCCTCCCTCCCTTACACACACACACGCGCACACACACACACACACACACACACACACACACACACACAATCCTTCTCTTTCATCCCTTCATGGATGTTAAACCAGTAATTCCCTTAAGGATGCTTGTTCATGTAACGGTTGAATGGCTGATGGTGTGTGTGTGTGTGTGTGTGTGTGTGTGTGTACTTCTTCCTCCCACCCTCTCTCTTCAGGTGTGTTCTTAGCATCTGTTACCATTGCGCCGAGGGAACATCTCCCAGGTGACAATAAGCTAGCCTCGACCATTGGTACACACTAATAACAAACACACGCACACACGCACACACACACACACACACACACACACACACACACACACACACACACACACACACACACACACACACACACACACACACACACACACACACACAATAAATACAGTCAACACAAACTGTTTTATCCACAATGTATATATATATTCATTTAGAAAAAAAGAATAACAACAATGATACATATTAACAAAAGAAGCCTGTTTTTACATAGAGAGGCGCATCCAAACACCTGTAAAAAGAGACATGATAATATACACTTGGATCTATCTACAGCCAGATTGGTCTAGCACTCTACTTCATGCTAAATTAACGGAGCATTTTTCAATAAAAAAAAAACAGTTTGCGTCAGGATGTTCCAACATGTTTCTCTTCAGTTTTATATACAGTACAAAAAAAGAAAGTACTTTCCGTCACAGACCAAAAATACAGTAAGTTGAGTTTGATTTTTGAAAAAATTCAACCCCCCCCGATCCATTGAGACACTGTAAAAAGGTCATAGTGGCAATGAAAAAACTGGCCAAAACAAATCGTTTACTGACACTTGAAAAGTCTGCGGCCGATGTACTCGTTGAAAAAACGGAGAACATTATGAACTTGTTTTCATTGCCATGGTGAGGGCAAAATTATTCTTAACTAGTCATTTTGAGAAAGATACACATATTTGTAGTCTATTATTTTTGATTAAATATGACAGTGTGTGTTTGAATAGCCTTAGCATAAGGGTAAAACGCATAACGTGTTGACACATTCTTCGAGACCGACGCAAAAGTCTTCACATTCACATGTTGCATTTACTTCCTTAAAAAAAACTAAAAAAAACTGAAATATCCCTACACTGCATGTTACAGTTAAAGGTACTGTATAGTCCTCCACAAAGGGAATAACATTTGAGCTTGGTAGATATTGTGCAGTAATAATAATAAAAATTAAAAAAACTTCACTAACTTATTGTGGTTCATTCATTCATTTTGGAGCAGCAAATGAAAAAAATTATCAGTTTTTTGACAAAGCAGCAGCGATATTGTCATGATACATTGTGATTGAGATGCTATGATTGTAGCGTGTCTCCCTGCTTGATGAGTGATAGGTAGCTTTGGTACAGTGCACAGACGTCCTAGTGGCGTCCTCTATTCAGCAGAAACTGTACTTGAAATAGCAGCCGAGAACAGCTAAAAAAAATTAAAAAAAATTCAAGATGGGTATTTTTTCTCAGTGATAACATTTTAACTTTGACATCAAGTTACGCATATGATATACTGGCAGTAATAAGTGTTTGGCACGGCTTCGACTGGGTGTAAGGCATGTTTATGAAACCATGTCGCAAAACAAACAAAAGAAGTCCAGGAAAATCACTGTAAAAAAAAATCTTGACTTGAAGTGTCACTTATGTCGATAGCGTATAAATTCAGTTGAACACACTTCCTTATTTGCGAGCAGTGATCTCCCATAGAGAACATTATTAGCGTAATCATTTCCCTCCATGGCTGTAAAGAATGTGATTCGATGGTCCACGGGTTACAGTGATAAATAAAGAGTTTTTTGAAGCATTTCAAGTTGTCAAGTTTTAAGTTGTGCGCTGTTTTTTTTTGTTTTTGTTTACCATAGCCAACTCTGGTACTCCGTTTACGTTACGTTTATTTCGTCTCATATTCAAGGTGGAGTGAAGAGCGAGCAGCCCCTTTAATTGGGACCGTGTAGACCCCATTTAGCGGTACCTCATTGGTTGCCCCACTCGCAGGACATCATGTGATCCTGGCTGAGGTTTGTGATAGGCTCCTTGGGCTTCTCAGTCAGGGCTAGCGCAGGGCTGTAAGTGGCTGGGCGGTCGGTGGGGTAGTGGCGGAGGGCTAGCGGGGAGTTTTTCTCAGGTCTGCAGAGAATTCGGAATCGCTAGGGGGAAAAGGAGAGAGAGAAAAGTCACAGTTATTTGCCTGTTTTAAACATAAAGCTTCACTATTGTTTTTTTAAAACGTTTTTGTGTTTTGTTTTAAAATTTCTGTTTAACTATAAATCTATCCATACATCTGTACATGTGTTAAGGCCATCACCAAATGAGTTGACACAAAGTGGAGTAAGCCTATCAGCTCCACAAAATTCTCTCTCTGTATTTCTCAGTATGGCAGTGTTTACAAACTGGTGTCGCCCGCCCCACATCTTTTCAAATCAGCAGAAGATGGTACTAAACTAAAAGGGTACTATAATGAAAGGGGGAGCCCTGGTGTAGACAGCCTCACCTGCTGCAGTGTTCCTGGGGTGGTGAGCAGGGCGTAGAGGGCCCAGATTGGGAGCAGGGAGACAGAGGAGAGCGTGAGGATCCAGCCTAACGCGGTGGCCCAGCCCGGAGCCACCACACCTTTCCCCAGGCTCAACGGAGACCAGTGCACCAGGGAAAACACAAAGGTGGCCTATGAAACGGAAGTCACAAGTTTGATTCACAAAAAAGGTCAAAACATTTTGATGAGAAAATCGATACCACTCAGATGTCTGTATGTAGAATACATCTTGAGCTAGCAGCCAGTTAGCTTATAGCTAAGCTTGGCACCAACACTGGAAACATGGAGTGGGGAAATCTCTATTCTGATTAGCTGTGTCCAAAAGGGAAGGAAATCCGCCTTCCTCAATTAACACCTTACTTCCTGTTTGTTTAATATGTGCAATCAAAATTTGGTTTTTGGAGGCTAGCCAAAGCCAGGCTGGGTTGATGATGCTGAGAGTAACATAAATCTACCCCCATTTAATAAGAGAGTGAGTAACCCAATACCCAAAATGTTGGAACTATTCCTTTAAAGAAAGTGACACTAAAACTATCCTGTACTACAGGAATGTCCTGTGAAACCTATGAATAACATATATCATCACACATTTTATACATTACATTACAAAGGTATGTTTTATCTCATATAAGTTATGGTAAAATGACTCAAATATTAGCAGTAGACTGATTGAAACCAAGATGAGTTGGTACATTATCCCAAATGCACGTTTGTGTGTGAAACATTTCACAGCAAACTGCAAGGAGGGGGGATCACTCACCGTGCACACGGCCGGGGTCAAGTATTTCCAGCACAGCTTGAAGACAGACAGAGGGCTGTAGCCGGTCATGTCCCTGATGTTGGAGCTGAAGCGCTCGGCTCCTGTGGACCAAAAACCAAGAAGAAAGAAGTTCACCAGAGTGCTTTGGTTGGACGGTCAGAATACATTTCTCTTGCCAGTATCCACCACTGTGAGGGAAGCTACTAGTCAAAGAAAACATGACTTTTAACTGACATCTGATGTTTCTGCCTGAAATAGCAGTGTTAGCAACGAGGATCTAATTCAAGCATAATTGTCTGACCGCTAAGCCACTAAAGGAACCTCTGTTAGTGTGATGATGCTATGCCACTAACGCCTAACAAAATGTTATAACAACCTATAAGAATACACACAATACAACAACAAAAAAGATCAGGACGTAAGAAAATATGCGTTTCCTTACTAATTATCAAAATGGAACTGATGGCCAACACTGGCACAAAGTGAATTGTGTGAACGCTCCAGCAGCACGTCTTGTATTGTCCCAGTGTGTGTGTGTGTGTGTGTGTGTGTGTGTGTGTGTGTGTGTGTGTGTGCGTGTGCAGTGCACGTGGCACATTCCTCCCATGGGATTTAAGAAAACAAATGTTTTTGGTAGATGCTCCAGACAGAGCCGCGGGTCTGGCCGGGGGCCGGCAGCCTGGGGCCCGAGGGCTGATTTAGGGGCCCTAGAGGAGACAGACAGGGGCATTGGCTCGGAGCCAGTCTCCTTACAACAGTGGGTAGCTGCTGCAGCCATGTTAATATACTGTCTGCTGACTCCAAGTGGAATGCACAAAGGAGGGGAGGAAGTGGAACAGTTCACTGTGTGAGTTTATCAGATTTAAGGACATGTTTAAATTTTAAAAAAATTCTGTACTTACTGAAAACTATTGACCGAAGATTTATGTAGGCATGCTCTAATTTGGCACAATATCGAATGTGATTCAACAGCTTCAACAGAATTTAATGAAATTCAGAAAATGGAAATGTATGTTGACGGATGTTTTCAACGTTTGCAAATGTGTCTTGCATTAAGGATAGACAGGAGTTAAAAGACGAGAGGGAAGCAGTTTGGATGCTGTACCGTAGACCCAGCCGATGGCCAGAGACTGGAAGATGGAGAGGAGCAGCAGGCTGGCGCCACTGCAGGAGAACTGGTCATAGATCTGGAACACATACAGGCCCCCCTGCATCCACAGAAAACCAACAAGAAGTTATACAATAGCATAGAAAACACCACACACACACACACACACACACACACGCACACACACACACTCACCGGCGTAACCATGACGAGCCCGACCAGGAAACACACCACACACACAAAGAGCAGCAGCAGCTCCCGGCGATGGCCCCGTCTGATCAGGTGAGGGTACAGGTCGCTCACTGACGTCATCAGAGCCTCCAGACTCACAAACTGAGTGACAGAGGGCCAGAGTCAGTTTTAAGTCAAGTTAACTTACTTTATTAGACAATTGCTACATGGAATGGATGGTAAATGGACTTGACTTATATAGCTTGGCAGTAGCTGCCATGCAAGGCGCTCTCTGAACCATCGAGAGCAATGTGGGGTTCAGTGTCTTGCCCAGGGACACTTCGACATGAGGTTGTTAGGCGGGGGATCGA
>NC_137228.1:8748321-8798321 GCF_949987685.1 Ammodytes marinus
AAACAAATCCTCCTTCCCTTTTGAAACTGCATAGCACCTTTAACTGACTTCAATGTTAACTCTCAATTAAACTTCAAGTCCCCAATCTGACCTGACCGAATAGTCAAAATCATCAGTCCATTTTCAAAAAAAGTGATTGTCTTCTATCATATCACATCGCATGTCTCGACACTAGAACAATACACATATCTTCCAGGACTAACTAAAAATAAATTGCCAATTTCGTCGCTTGTTTGTAAAATTGAATAAAAAAAAGTAAAGAAAAAATTCCACATTCTTTTACCTCCTCCGTTCTTGTAGCAGAGGTAGGGGAACCTCCAGACGTTGCCCAGGCCAATGATTTGTCCCGCCACTGCTAGGAGGAACTCGGCCTTGCTCGCCCACTGGCCCCTGGCATACGGGCCATTGTTGTCTTTGGTGCATTTCGGGATGCTATCTGGGAGGAATTTATCGAGCGCGGGCATTTTGTCGGCCATCGCAGCTCGTGGCACACACACTCAAACACAGACACACTGCTGGAGAGAGAGAGAGAGAGAGAGAGAGAGAAACAACATGGTGGACAAACCAAATTAAGGAAAATATAACTATCCAAAAATAATATGTGCATATGAGCGAAGTAAAAAGTAGCAACAAGCAAGGTGCACTCACATCTTCCCCACAGCTGTTGTTGAATGACAAGTGTGTATTGTCTGACAGTTGGGCTTTTGGCTACCTCACTTATCTACGATGTGTGCAGACTAGCATGGGGGGAGGAGGGGGCGCGTCCCCTTATCTGGACTGTGCAGCTCAATCAAGGACTCATTTTGTTTTTTACTTCACTTGTGAAACTGTCCCAGCGGGGCGGGGGCTCTTTCTCAGGCAGGACCAATCGGTTTTTGAATATCAGCATCCAGTCAAACAGGTAGCTGTCAAGGAAATTGCACACATCTCCAATTTTCAAAACTTATTGATATACTGCATATAGGAAATGTTTCTTTGTAGTGTGTTATCCAATTGTTTTCCCCCCAAATCAGCCAGGTTCAGATGAGACAAAAGAAATGACGATACAATGCAGTCGATAGTAAAATAAACTATAAAAAAAATATTTCTAATTTAAAACTGTATTGATGTTAAAAGGGTGTTAGGCACCCCTAAAGCGCTGATCCTAGAATCGCCCCTGGATACAATACATTTGGTATTTTTGTATTGTGCTAAGCTGTTGTTTACTCGTGTTGTTGTAGGCCTACTTGTTTCGATCTTGCTTATATGTTTGTTTGTTTTTTTCTGTTTGATATTGCCTTTCCTTTCCCCCCTTTTTTTGGAGAGAGAAGAATGTATAGAAATAAATATATATCTCACTTAGAAAACACGCCCCCAGGTGAACCACACCTTTGGGAAATTCACACAAACAATTATCTCAATATTAATTCAAATGTGTTTGGGACCTTTCTCACAGCTCAGGGGACAGTTGGAACAAGCTGGACGTAAAAAAGAAAAAGTTGGGTAAACACTACAGTGCTTTGTTTACATACCTATTTACAGATCCTAGGCTGTTTATCAACACACTATTCCCAGATCTCCAACATATTATATAACATGGGGAATTTATGAGTTATTCCATATCAGGCCTAGGCTACTATCTATTGATAAAGATCTTATCATGGCGTCAATTGCCTTGACCGTGACGCATAGCCTGTATTGTTTCTTTCTAGGAACAGAGGCTGCTGCATCTGTTGCGTGACAGCTTGATATCTGAAGATTTAATGCACTCGTTACATCAGTTAAACTCGTGGTCATGGTTTCCCTCCTATCCCTTTCATTTTAAAGTCCCTTATAGAGGCCATGTGACCAAATAACAGCTATGTAACGATCGCGATGCACCTTTCATAAGCAGCCTTTTATAGTGACAATGAGAAACGAAAATCTCATAAGGGGATAATATCATTTTTACTGCATTTCATTTTAATGTATTGGTTTGTTTATTCCTCAATTGTAGGCTAGACATGTGACAGTTAACAGTTCCACGAGAACGTTTTTCGGAAGTGAACGTCTCATGGCCATGGGTGGATGGGTCTCACGCACTATACAGTAGCCTACATGGTCTCACGATGCTCTGTAATTGTAGCCCGAGACAAAAAAATTGCTAAATTGTGCATAATGCTTCGGATAGATAGCAGAGAATTCGACATTGCTGGTGCCTACCTCTGCGTTTCCCGTGGGTCTCTCCCCCTGCGACCACCCCCGTGTCCCGGTGTACAAATGGTTTGTTCCGGGCATGAGCAGCCCCTTGTGTGGAGCGCGGGTCTTTCTGGTTCATTTAACCTTTCTCAAAAAGTGACACAGAAGACTGTGTATGGTGTGACTTGATAAAGTTGATAAACATAGATGTATTGTAGTGATGGACTTATCTTCCAAAACATTATTAGCCTATATTATTTTTAAATAAAACATTTCATTATCTATATGCCACTATTTCAACATTTATATTACAATTCATAGCCTTTAGCATGGATGGAAGAAGCAGATGTAGTGTAAGTTTGATTGAGCTTTTATTATTATTTGAAAATGCATATTGATTATTAACTAAATAGACTATAGTGCCTTACCTATTAACATTCATTGCACTCATTGAATGGAATATAGCCTACTCATGATAGTAATAATAATTGCAAGGACTTTTGCAGACCAAAACAGCACCATTTCTGCTAAGCTTTGTTAAAAATCGGGAGTTGTTGGCGTTAACCTATTATATGGTGACTGATCCACATATACTGGGGCCTCACATTGGTACACAGTACTACACACAAATACACTCCCTATTGTCAAAGTAAATGGCCCTGGCGTCTCAACCATTAAGGCCACCTCAAGCAGCTCTCAGCGCATTTAATGGGCTGTGTCATTGCCTGCACTCATTCAGCTCAGCATTTATAGCCATAGTAAAAAAAAACAAAAAAAAACAGGCTCCAGCTATTTCACTCCAAATGGGACTTCATTCAGAAAATTGCATTCCACTGTCAATGCATATGTTATACTACACATGCATACCTGTGTTTCAGCCTTGAGAATCATGCAACAGACCAGTTAAAATGATTCATATTAATAGCCTATAACTTTATGATAGTTCTAGTCTAGACCTTCCAAAGCTGGCATTCCACTCACATAACAAGAAGCAAAAGACTGGCTTCCTTATCATTATACTCGCTGCAAATGCACATAACAAACAATTGGATCCAAGGTTGAAATAAATTAATATAAATTACAGTGCTCCTGTACCCTACTGCATAGCCTACTGTATGCCAAATATCACTGATCACATTTGTTTCCTTTAGGGGTTTTAACAATATGTGCAGCATATGGCACCCTCTGTCTGATTGATGTGTTTTCCCATAATCTTGAATTATAGAGTGCAATTTTATCTGGGAACAAATATAATTAATTTTATTTTGTGTGATTTATTTTACCCTCCGCAATAATAATTTTGACTTGGTGGCTTAACATTTGTGAGTTTCAGCGCTGTTTCCATTGTCTTGGCATTGTCTGATATATGATCTACTGACAGACTAAGGAAAAAGTAGGCTTTTACTGGAGAAAAGAATAGCCTCCCTTGGATACAACATGTTCAGTACATCAGACAAACGATGTGTCTCCCACACTTCCTCAGTTATAACAGCTTGGAGAGGTAGGCCTGCTGCCATTGACATTCCTAGGCTTATGACTTGTAGTCAGGGTTTTTCCTGCATAGAGAAATTTTCGGCGCCCCCCTAAGAGGATTTAACCAGCGCCAAAGGAAAATCACCAGCGCCAAAATGATCAAATTTGAGAATAATATAGCTATTTAAAACCTCTCTAAAAATTCCGCCCAATTTAAGTCACCCTTTTGAGGGACTAGGCAATAACTTGAATTTCATTTTCTGATTACTATTACGTCTTCCCTCAATTATGAAAACAAAATAATCGTAATTAAACTATCATTGTTCCGCATGCAGGCTTTTAAATGCAGCGAACCCTTTCAGCCTTGCGCTTGCCCAAGTGCCCCTGGCTGCAGTTCGCAGATCGAGGAGGAGCTTAAATTTAGGTTTAAACGTTTAAGCAAAATTTAAGCTCCTCCTTGATCTGCGAGCTAACTCGGGGCGCCATCTGGTGGCGCAGATCCGGCAGCACATTGTTGTGTAGAATATAACGATAATATTATATTTGATAGGCCTATCTCTACATATTATATATGTAGGTTTAATATTACTATATAGCCTAATGCTAATTTCATAGTTAAATGTATGTTTTTCAAGGGGACACTGTGAGGACCCCCAGACCCACTTTCACTCACTCTAAAGGTGCGAACACACTACACATGTTACACGCGTACACAGACACGTATAAAATCGGCTATTTTTCCATAGGGAACCATTGGTTTACGCGCGTACATGGCGCGTAGATGCGTCACTCGCGCTAAAGCAACATTTTAGCCGCGTTAGCTGCGTATGAGCCGCGTATATACGCACCTACGCAGCTACGCGCGGAGTTAAAAAAATTTAACTTTTTACGCTCCTACGCATGACGATTAGCCGCGTTGGCCAATCAGCGTTGGGCTTGACCCGACGTCACATACATTGGCACGGTCGGAGAACAGTGTACTGTACACAGAGGCTGATGAGAGACACCGAGGAGGAAAATGTATTGCAGGCAGCCGAGCCGGTGCTGTATGACAGCAGCTCGGGAATAGAAGACGTGGGGAGAGTAAACCAGGAGAATGGACTTCCTGGTTAATTCAGTGAATATGTGTGGCTGTGCTTTAGCCGATAAAACAAGTTAGCGCCGTATAGCATTAGTTAACTCACCCGGTTGTGTGCGGGCGGCTAGCGCCTCATATTATGAACCCAAACATGACGGCTATGTCCGGGGGACTTTCACAACAAGTACCTACAGCGAAGCACCGGTGTTGATCTACGCCAGCCACTGTCCCCTGTCACAGCCAGGTAGGGTAATGTTGGCTACTTGCCTTTATGTTGTGCCGCCTTGCACCGATGCTGCTGTAACTGTGTTTGTTATGTAGCTGCCGTGAATATGCAATGCTGTTTTAATGCTAGGCTATTTGTGCTGTTCAGTTTGTCTTTTGGCACAGTTGTTGGCCGTGTTGTTGTTGTTTTTGTGCGGACATGCACGCTGTTGTGTCAGGTAGGGTCTGATCGCAGCCATGGTTGATTAGGGGAAATACAGTATCGGGAGGGAGACTAGGCACGTTATGCGCGTAGAACCATTTTTGACACAAAATGAACAAGCAACATTTTAGCTGCGTTACGCACGTAAATCTTACGCGGGTAACGCGTGTAGTGTGTTCGCACCTTAACTCGGCCACATCATAACGCCAAGCTCATTCGCCAATTCCAGGCCGGCCCCCGTCCGTGTGCCTGAACCTAGCGCCGCTAAGAGTGACTCTTGGTCGGCCACACTTCATCCAGAACGCCCCGCTGTTTCACAACCTCCGGCTCCCGGCATTACGCCTCAACCCAGCCCCGCCAACCGTGACTCGGTTGTCGGTGTTGGTCGGGGTCATCAATATGTTCCCACAGCCTGTTGGTCCCACCTCAGCCCTATGTTTTCCTGAAATTGGCGATTATGTTCAGGCATCACAGCTCGGTGGTTAGGGTAAGGTGATAGGGAGAGGTTAGAAAAGGGAGACACACACCCAATCTCACACACAGAAATAGGCTACTATTTGGTTAAAAATGTAGGGCCTACGGCCTCAACCCAGACCCGCCAACAGTGACTCGTCGGCCACACTTCATTCAGAACTCCCCGCTGGCTCACAACCTACAGTCACGGGTTACGTGCATGATGCATCGCACATTCTTCGAGCAGGGTTAAACGTTAAACGTTAAGCCCTGCCCACATTTAAGCAAAATGTAAGCTCCTCCTCGATCTGCGAGCTGCAGTCAGGGGTTACTCCGCTTGCTCGGCCCCTCCCTCACCTGATAGTTTAGCTATTGGCTGGTAGGCTACAGAGAGTAGGAGGGAGATGTTGCGCATTGCCGGGAGGACGGCAGTGAGTCAGCCTTTGGTCGAGAGGAAAGGTAAAACTAATTGAGTCTGAAAACACTTCAGACTCTCAACAGACTAAAATAATGTGCAAGATATGTCATGCGCGGACACGCGAGTAACGTGACATACGCGACCGCGAGAGAGAGAAAAAAAAAGGCATAGCCTATGCGACCATGTCTGCACCTCTAAACATCTCGACCAATTTGTTAATTCACTTAAAGTCGAATCAAAACGGTCTATGACCAAGCAATAAAGGAACAAAAACACAGGAGTTTAAAGCTCCTTGACTCCTGCCACCACAACCAGGCCCGCCGACACAAATGACTGGGCCCCTGAAAACCTCCAGTCAATGCCCCCCCCCCTTACTCATACTTTACTTGTATCATTGTGTGTGTGTGCGCTCATCCCTAAATAAACACATCCATGTATTTGTAGATGGACTAACTATCTTATCAACCAGGGACGTGCAGCGAGAGTTTGGGGAGCAGGAGCTCAAGTGAGAAAAAGGACTCTTTCTTTTGTGATTATTATACTGTATATGTTTTTAAAAATAGTAGCACATACTTACTTACCAATTTATTGTCAAACCCTAAAACTCTCGCAATCGCTTAATATTCAACAGATTTTTACAAAATAACATTGGTTTTCTTGAGTATTCACTAGGTTTATCACAGGAGCAGGCAACAACAAAGGACACAAAGGACAAATGGAACATTTTTCAAATTGTACCTGGCTTTACCTGTAAAACAACAGCGTAATAACCCTGTTCACTTTATAAGAATAAAGAAGAACAAGAGAAGGACCACCTGTTTTCCTGAGGGGGCCAAATACTTTTCACAATTCACAGAATAACACCCAGACACAAGTAGCAGAACGACTCAGGTAAAATAATCCATAATGCCAAAACTGTACAACAATATATCAAAACCAAATTTTGTAACCATATGGCACACAAAAAAGGAAAGGAAAGTAATGCATAATTGTATTTAAGAACTACACTTATCTGATATGGACAGACCTGAATTCATCAAGGAAATAATGTTACTGTAACTCTTAAAAACTTTAAAAAGCTCTTCAAGACTAGATTCTTTTTTGAGAGTTCAAACTAAAGGGATGCTGGGCTGAAAGATTCTACAATTCCTGGGAGAACAAATTGATAATTATTTTGTGATTAACACATTACCACAAATAGGTGGGAACCAGGCATATAAGGGGTCAAATTATAAGTTATACAAGTTTCCCTTTTAGAGCTTTGCATGATCAGGCTCCATCCTATCTCAGTGATCTGATTCAGCCTTACACCCCTGCTCGGGCTCTGAGGTCTGTGGAGCAGAAACTGCTAATGGTGCCACACTCGTTTGCGGACCAGAGGTGACCGATCCTTCCAGGCTGTTGCTTCCAAGCTCTGGAACGATCTTCCCATCTCTCTGCGTTCAATAGAGTCTGTTGACGCATTCAAACGTCAACTAAAAACCTCTTTATTTGTACAGGCTTTTGCCTAATTTGTTCTTGGGGCTGCTATGTTTATCACTGTATTATCTTGGCCTTTTAAATGTATGTACAATTTTAATCTGTTGTTGCTTCCCATTGTGAAGCGCTTTGTGACCCTGGTCTGTGAAGGGCGCTCTATTAATAAAGCTTACTTACTTACTTACTTTATCTGGACAGAAACACCCCTCTCCCAACCCCACACCCTCTTAAAATACACAAACGTTTTGCCTTTACTGTTGCACAAAAAAAGTCGGTCGCGTACTCTCCCCCCAAAGGCCCATTCTGAGCCAGGAAAAACCCTGGTAGTACATACAGTGAAATCTAATAAGACAAAGAAAAAAGTGCAAAAAGGTTTGCGCCCCAAATGTTCAACTGTTAATTCAACTACAATAAGAACACTACGTCTTTGTTTGGACTGTGGCGCTTTATGTTTTTGTTTATGTTTTCAAAATTAATACATTTTAATTATCGTTTTTTCCACCACACTTCCCCATTACCCCACATAATTAATGCATATCCAAGTCCCCCATAATTGGAACTTCTGGTGCTGGTTATCTTAATGTTTTTCTAAATATTAAAATGACGGTAAATTCGAGACAAAATTCACAAGGATTCAATTGTTAGTTCAACACAGGGCATACATCAAGCTAAGACTTACAGAGTTGTTCAAATCACACTATTTCTATGCACAGCTTAAGTCCCGCTATACGAATTTATGTCACAATTGACTTTAATCGCCCCTCATTAGAAGACAAAAATTCCTTCACAAAAAATCTGAAAGTCAAGGGTCAAGAGTCAGGAAGTGGTAAAATGCCTTGCGATAATAATATACGATGCACAAAATTACTCGGCTACACCCGTGTGTACTCCACACATACACACACACACACACACACACACACACACACACACCCAATGCAGACTCAGCTGTGCTTCCCAGGGGCCAAATAAAGTGTTAAGGGTCCTTCAATACAGTCACCATTGTTTGTGCCCCTGAAAAAACCTGTAGTAGACCCTGTTTTAACACGGTGCCACGGTTAATGTAATCTCGGGCCCTGCTTTATACGGGCTGCTTTTTATTGGTGTCTGGCACCCAGGCATGCGTTGTGTGAAAACCCATTCCTGCCTGAGTCGACCCCATGTTGTGTAGATACAAGGGTTTTCAAAACCTTTAATAGGAATAGTGTCAAAGGAATTCTGGGCATTGAAGTCACTCAATGACTCAACAGTGTGTGAGTGAAGGGGATTGGTCAAATGGATCGTTCCAAAAAGCAAAGGTCTTTGGATTAACCACAGTGTCCAACAGTGATATCTCTTGATGTATCGTCCGCAGAACATATGCAAAACACACGGCCGATGTAGAATTGCCGCATGTTTTTCTGGAAATGGGCACTGGCTTCAACATATACTGCTTTTAATCTATTGTGGTCTTTCAGTAGACCCCCAAACGGTGACGAATTTGAGGTCAAAAACACCATGTTAGATTTAAAAATGGTGTCTTCTTGCCTCGTTTGAACCCTTTTCAAAGTGGAGGGTCCCGATGTGGTCAATATCAGACCTCTAACTCCTTACCTACTCAAACTTCCCCATGCCCTTAATATGTAAACATTCCTGTGGCTTACCCTCCTCTTCAACCTGTGTGAAAAAAACATACCCGGGCCGTGTAAGAGGAGTCATTCAAACGTAACCCCTTGGCCTTATGTCCACACTGTATGCCAGCTCCCCCCAAGGGCCCAGTGGTTGGCCAAATATTTGCTACTGATAATCTTTTACTGGAGATTTATTTGCGAATGTTTGAGGGGGTAATTCCCTACATGACTCTTCTAACCACAGTGGGGTTGTTTTCCGGTGATGTGGAAATGGCTGCTTCCAAAGTTTTTTTGTATCCCATTAAGTTAGCGGTAAATAAAAACTGACATGAAGGTGATTTTAAAACAACAACAAAAAAGTGGACCTTGTTTCCACTCCCACTTCCCCATATGCTAAGCTAACAGTATGCTGGCGGCATAGGCATATTTAGCGTACAAACACGAAAGCGGTATCAATCTTCTTATGGAATACTTGGCAAGAGAGCATATAGTTGTAAATGCCAAACTATAGCTACCATACATCATTTTTGGCTAACACATTCTCCAACCACTCCCCAAAACAAACAAGACAGCTACATCATACCATGCCAAAATCAATAAAATGAAACTCATCAAGCATTTGATTTCTAGAAACAGTCTGCGTGCTTATTTCAGCATCCTCTAAATCCCACTCGTATATCCAGATTTGAATGGTTTGAATCAGTATCAAAATCAAGAAACCAAATAGCAAGCAATTACAGTACATAAAGCCTATAGTCCTACTCCTTTATTTGGACTACAAGTTGACAAATACACAAATACATTTGAAGATATATATTTTCTGCTTAAATGATGATGAATGAAGACCTTGCTTCCTGAGAAAGGCCAAGTTAATCGGTCTTAAAAGTTTGAGTGGTGCTTCCTCTTGTCTTATTCTCCCCACGCCTTTAATGAGATGGAATAAAAAGAAGAAAAACTGTTGGTCCGGATCACTTGACCAAAACAAGTGAGTACAACTCTTTGCCTCACGCTTGCCCAATACACCCAGTCTTTGCCTACCATGGATCTCTGGAAAGATCTTGGCAAGACAGACAAACCAGATTCCTGTTGAGCAGTGAGCCTGAACCAACACAATATCTAGATGACGGACACAAATAAAGACTGTTGTACTTATATGATATGTGACACACTGGGATGCCAGTGCAGACTTTGATTGGATTGGACTTGTGTCAGCCAGTTATGTATGGTGTGTGTGGATTAGTTTGACTTCGAGGAATTGACAAAAAGTGGTTGTGGAAGTGGAGCCTCGAGTCATCAGTGATCATTTGGTTCAGGCTCCCAGACCCCTTCACACTATGGGACTGAGTTGCCCCAGGGAGGAATGCAGCCCTGGATTATCTCAGAACATAAAATAATAAGCCCCCCACCCCTTTTGATCCCCTCTTTCCGCCACGACTGACAGCAAAACATAAAAAAAATGCTGTTTTCCTCCCCCGTGGAGAATTAAAGACATGAAGAAAAACTCTGCTGGAGTCCAACTTTGAAGGCAAGTTGACAAATTAACTGATGAAAGCTGCAATGTTAAGCCCCCCGCACCAAAAAATAATAGTAATTTGATTAATTTTCAGTGACTAGTCGCCCCAAATCTCCATTGTTGTGCACATGACAAACGCAGTGGGATACCTCCTAAGGTCATTATATCAGCACAGGCCATCACCTTCCATTATCACCCCATTTGATTATTTCACTACCAATGCTTTGCATGCCACAGACAGCCCTTTCCCTATGCTTGGATGCAGAGAGATTTTAATAGAGGTTAAGTGACCTCAGTCAAGGGGTTCTGGGGGCCACACTACAGTGCTCCATTGGGGATTTGCCAGAGGGACCCCCCTTCAATTCCCTGACCGGCCAGGTGACATTAAAACAGAGCTTGCAGATATATTTGCTACTATTTACAAAGATATGGTTCATGGAACACACCATGGCATTAAGTTCTTCCCTATTCCTCTGAAATATAGTGGATTTTGGCAACTGTAGTGTTTAGTGCCTTTGGAAGGGGGAAAACTGGGCCCAGAAAATATTGTTTTTTGGGTATTCTGTTCAATTCTCCTGCCAACAAAACATCAAACAGGGGGGGGGAGATTGCTCAACACACACGCCAGAGTCCCGCCACACTGCGATGACAGAAAACGGCAACGCAAGTAGCCTGCCTCAGCACTCTGGGTCTGATCACACGAACGGGTTGGAAATATCCGCGGTAAACTTTTGGCAGGCGAAACAAAGTCCATGCAGTTAAAGAGGGACCACAAGTGCTGTTAAACAAATTAAATCATGCAGTAGTAGCATGGGGAGTTGAAAAATATACCAGCAAAAATGACTTGAATATACGTAAAATATACACATATACAGTATATAGTTAATCAATCAGGTTGATGGTTAAAGTGCACAAGAACAATGGCTCATAGCTGTGTGCAGCGTTAAATATTGTTTGCTGGATATTTGTTGATTTCATTTTAACACGACAGGGGAGACAATAACACACAAGGGATTATTCACAGAAATAAGTCAACGAGTCAAGTTTTTAAAATATTACTGGATCACGACATAGTTTTTTTTCTCTTGAATAAAAAGTCTTGCTCACGGCTTAATGTACTACTTTGACATTGTTTTTTTTACCGGATCTACTTTTGCTTCAGTCATCGCAGGCTAATGATTGACAGAAATAATGAGATACTTTTAGTTAGTTCCGCCTTGTTTGAATGCCAATGGGTAAAGGCCGGGTGACTGTGAATTGGGACTGTAATAAAGCCTTTAACAATAGCAAATGGCTGCTGATCTAGACCTACAACGATGAGCACAAAAGCATCTCTGTTAACATGCATTCATTGCGGCACACATACCCTAACTATAAATCTTTGTTTAGTGAGAAGATATCTGAAGATTCAGTCATTTAAAGGCCTACTTCACCGGTTTGAATATGAAGGTGTATTGAATTCTGAGATCCTATGTAGTATAAATGTGCAAAAAAAATTGAAATCGGTTCATCCTAGCCTGAGAAAAGGCAGAAAGAGTGTTTTTTTTAACCCTATATTTTTCTTTCTCGTGACATCACAGAAAGAGAAATATAGGGTTAAAAAAAAACGTACTTTGTAAATATTACTGTGATGTCTTTTACTGTGACATCACAGTAATATTTATAAAGTACCGGTACGTTTTTTTTAACCCTATATTTCTCTTTCTGTGATGTCACAAGAAAGAGAAATACAGGGTTAAAAAAACACTCTTTCTGCCTTTTCTCAGGCTAGGATGAACCGATTTCAATTTTTTTCGCACATTTATACTACATAGGATCTCAGAATTCAATACACCTTCATATTCAAACCGGTGAAGTAGGCCTTTAAGGACAAAATTAACACTTAAAAAAACTCCTCTTCTTAAAATAGTGTTCAATCTACAAGCAGTTTAACCCATAGCCTTTTTCCGCTCACATGAATACACTCTAGTTTCTAGTTTTAGTGTAGTTGAATATGTGTGTCACCTACAGCACATGAGTAAGGATTCAAACTTAGGAAAACAGAGCCAGGCGTAAACACCGTCTTTATGTAACCCTTACTGATTGTACTCTCAGACCAGAGTTATACAGTAATCATAATGCAGGTCGAACTTTGACCCCTCGATAGGCTATTTACATGCTTTTATTCTTGCATGACAATGTATTGCGCATTTTACCGAGTAGAAGCACAGCCAAAACATTAATTTTCCTGTGTTTGGATTAGGAACATCCAATCTAGCATCTTGACTAATTAAGCATAGAACCATCAACTTGTACAGTACATATATATATATATATATGTATTAAATGACAGAAGTCTTCAAACATGCTTTGTTATGACACTGAGTAAATACACTATTTAATAATCACACACACACACACACACACACACACACACACACACACACACAAACACACAAGCACACACACACAAATGCTTGCATATCATACACATTAATATCTTGCACATACCAGCGGAAGCTCTGAACTGTCCTGTCTGTGGTGCCTTCAGGTGTTACATCAAAGAATTCAGAGCAGGTGCAACAATAAAAGCACAGAGCACAGGTGGGAGGAGCAGAGAAGCTCTTTACTTTTATGAATGGGATTGGATAGGCACACAAGGCAAAAACAAATGTCCACCCCTCACCTTGTAGTAGGATTATTGGGACCTTTAGATCCCCACTTATGCTGCTCAATGTCGTGGAGTGGAAGTAGCCCTTCTTTAGGTGTTGTCAAAGATTCATTCTAATACGAGACTACAGGGGCTCATTTATAAAGGACACATTGGCTAAATATAGGACCTGAGGAAAATGCCTTGTCAATGCTACTCTGCCAACCGTCTGGAAATGCAATCGTCTCTCATGTTAGGTCAGTTGGCCAGACAAAGTGCAAACTAGTGCAAACCCATAACCATAAGTCATGTAAACGTGTCTGGCATTCACTCAGGTAAACCTGTCATTTTGGGGTCAGGACCTCAACACTGTTAACTTTTAATCATAATGAGAACTGTTTTGAGCACCATTTTTTAGGGAACGGGAGAGACCGGTTTTAGTGCGTTATAAGAGCAGAAAAGATGTGCAGAACAAACACAAAGTGAGGTGCAAGTGGGACCTGCTCGAAACATTCCATAGTCTCTTATTATTAAGACGTTTGGCCATGTGTCACTTAATGACATGTCATCCCAGACTATTGTGGCACGTTGATGACCCCCCTCCAGCGTTCAAAATCTCAACACACACAGGCTTGTGTCATGTAAAAACAGGTCTGCAGAATGTTTTGCGTGTCTCATTGGTAACCACAGTTGACATCTTGGAATCCAGGTATAAATGTTACAATTCAAACTTCAAAATGTTTCCATTAAGCCCCACTGGTATTATTATTCCATAGTGTGGAAAATGTGTCCCTCATCCTATTGTGTGGTTGTACTGGCAGTGCAAGCAGTCCTCAAGTGTAAAAAATCATATTGGTTGATAAAACAAGTCACAGAGAAAAAAGTGTGTGTGTGTGTGTGTGTGTGTGTGTGTGTGTGTGTGTGTGTGTGTGTGTGTGTGTGTGTGTGTGTGTGTGTGTGTGTGTGTGTCTGTGTATGCATGCAAAGCTACTGCACACTGTGTATGTGATTGTAAACCCCCAATTAGGCCTGTATCTGTTTCACCTCAGTGGTTTCCTGGGAAAAGCCAGAGAGAGAGAGAGAGAGAGAGTAATAGAGAGAGAGAGAAAGAGCGAGATGCCGACAGGTAGAATCCAAAACAGTCTGTCATTAAAAGCGCAGGGCCCTCATCAACAAGACTAACATGCTCTATTTACCAGCTTACCACTGCGCCCCGGTGCATCAAATCTCTCGCGGGTAATGTAGCCAATTCTCCTCTTAATTCTTTCTATCTTGAAGGTTCTAGTTTTAATATTTCTATTTATTCCACAGGTACGTAAAACTGCAAGACAAATAGCTTCAAAGATTGTAGAAGTATAGTGTTGTGCCTAGTGCATATTGCTGTAGTATTAAACTTATGGCGCTGAATAATACAAAATTATCCAAATGTTGTCCAGTGTCACTAAAAAAAACACAAATGGCAATGTGATGGTACAGAGCTAGACAAAAATGCAATGGGATGACCACTGTCAGCTAGACTTCATCCACTGGGGAACGTGGATATCTGTACAAAATGTCATGGCAATCCTCCAAATAGTTGCAGAGATATTTTCCAAGCGATAGACTGACCCGCCCAATGCCATCACCTTGGTATCTTTGTTTCATTGCTAAGGCAACATCATGGAAACCTCTGCTCTGAGTTGGTATCTTGCACAATTTTGTCTGGACATTAAAATAAAAAATTAAATCTGGGGCTTTCCCATGTCACTGAAACCAGAGGTTATAGACTTTTTGCGAAACTCGAGGAAGGCATTTCCCAAACTTGCCAAAAGAGCTCTGAATTTTTTTTTCCCATGATGACAGCGTCTGACATAAATGGCCGCTGCTGGAATAACCTGTAAGCGTTGCAGATAATTGCTCTAATCTGTTTATGCTATGATATTTGATATAACTGTGACGTGTGGTTGTGAATGAAGTATTTAACAGCTGTCGTTTTGCACACCCAATTGTGGGTTGCAAGTACCAATGTGGATTTTTTTTCTACTGTTTTTCCAGGCAAGGAAATCATGTAATATAATCCAAGGATGATGCATATGTGGGTGCCATACATTAATACCTACTGTACCGGTGTCCTCAGTAAAAAAAATGAAAAAAGTACATTTTGAAAGGCCAAAAGAAGTGAGATTCTTTCTTTCCGTCCGGGTTGTTTAGGGTCATGGAGCTGGAATGGACTGAGACAGTGATGCAGAAACCCATTTGGCACAGCGCTGTGGTCACGCACTCAGACAAGAATGGAAAATATGCAGAGAGAAACTGGGTTGGTCAATAAAAACGGCAAAGAAGATGGCAAGAAATAGGGTGGAAACATGGCTATTAGTAATGTCGTTAAATTGTTTGCTTTATACAAGAGCCTTCAGTGGTGTGTCGAGTATGCGTTACACATCTGTCCCAGACAAAAGCAAATGTTGAACTTTGCCACGCCACACAACTGCCAAATTATTTCTTCAGGCCTGAAATAGTAAATAATTGTACACACTGCCTAGCTTGATTTGTTTCCAAATGAAATAGAAGTCAGGTTTACTGAATAACAGGTACCACATAATAAGTCTCATCCTGTTTTTCTCCCTTTGAAATAACTAACTTTCCACTTAAACTGCCCGGCAGTGACTCCGATTACTTATTTGAGACTTGGGAAAAACAAGTTATCAACAAAGTTCCACCTTTAGCCAGTGTGTGCCATTTTTGAATAGTGAGGCATGAGATGCATATTTCCTCAGAATGTTCCTAAACATGTTATGAGGGGGTGTGTTGATGATTAGGTCATGTGTGATGATGATGGATGATTGGAAATAACACTACAGTATGCAGCAATTTTTCCGGCGCCAATAAACTCATTTTCTGTCCGGATCAAATTAAGATAAAAGTGGGCGTGGACAAAAAAAACAACACAGAAACAAATTCAGTGTTGAAAGACAATGATAATTCCCACATGAAACACGGGTGTCAGCTGTAATTGCTGTCATTACTGAAGTGAGAAATACAGAGTCCTTTTTGGGTGTCATTCTAACCCACACCCTTCCCTATCTGGGAAATGCATTCCAGGCATCTTTGCTCCAAGCGTTTACTACGGACTGACATGCTGTCTTGACATAATCGGGATGGGGGGAACTACAACAACCTGAGGGCTTACAGGTGCTTTTACTGACTTACAACTTAGCACTCGGACAGCTGCAAATAGCGTACAAATACACACTGTACATGTGATGACAAAATGCACATGGTATACAAATGAATGGCCTCTTATTTCCATACAGTTTTGAATTCCGGTGAGAAGTCTTGCATTCAAGCCAGCACCATTTGGCATATAGATTAAAAAGCATCGAGTGTGTTTATACTGTATATGACATGTCTATATATAACAAATGCAAAACTTTGCTAAATTCCGGTAGCAAATTACTGCAGGCTGTATGTATGCATGCAACCGCTTGAGTTTGTGCAATTGGTAGCCTATAAGTTGTGCATGCCACTGTGGTTTCAAGTATTTTGTATATGTTTTTTTAGGTCTGTTTAAAGTTAAGAATCCACAAGGTTTCCATTACCTACTGTAGCCTACACACAATCATGCCTGGCATTGGTCCCCATAAATCACTGTTACTGAGGCTTTCGAAGTTTTCCGTTCTAGCAGATGCAAAGTTATGTTTTTGCAAACAACAGATCTTTGATTTCAGTCCATTTGGGATAAAAGCAGGGTTCCCGAGGGTCAGCTAGCTAATTGTTGCTAACTGCTAAAGTCGGCTTTGTGAGTCTCTCCCGCTATATAGCTTTCAAACAAGGAGCTTTATTGTTTCACGCAGAAGTGTCATCAATCCAACCAGGGCTGTAATTTGAAGGACTTAACTTTTTACCCTCATCTATGTCCAATCTATGTATCACGTTAACAGATTGGTCGTTGTGACATCGAGAAAGGGCATACGTCAGCTGTCTTATCTCGATCGCACACACCTGTAAACCCCGGCTCTGAAGTCAATTTGCTCGTGCTGAAATATTTACAAGCGTCACTTCTGAGGGAACCAAGGGGCCGAGATTTCTTCATTTGCACCCGTCACCTTTCAACAAGCGCTTATTTAATAGAGTGGGCGGATTGAGACGAGAGGAGACTGACAGCGTACGGAGGCTATACCTAATGACACATTGAAATTCCTTAGCGGGTAAACAACAGGGCTATGATCAACAACTCAAGACAAGACTCTAGTCTATTTAACATTCTTTTGGGGGAAATGTCCTGAGCCAGGGAAAATGGGTACGCATTGGTGTCCTGGAATGAGGCATGCGTTTGTGTTTTTTTTGGCGAGGGCAAAGTCGACTTTGTAGACAGAATAAAGGGGTGTGTTTTTAATCCCTTTCATATTTTTTACTGACTTTGTTGTGCAAAAGAAGTTCCTTGAAGAGCCAGACTTGATTCATTATTCATTTGTCAAAACAGCCAAGGAAAGATCTTAGAACACTGGAGGGAGAGTCAAGTTGTCTACTTTAAACCTCATACTTATAACTTTATCCTCTATGTGGTTTCCATCCTTTCTCCCCTCAATCCTAGCCAGTGTTGCGATTACCGAAAATGCCAAAGTTTCATTTCAAAAGGAGCTATGAAATAGTAGCCTCCTGCATGCTTTGTGCATTATAAATATAACAGAAACTCACAGGCAAGTGTACCAGTACACAGGAATCCCATAGGGTCATCTTTACATTCATAAAACCTCCAAAAAGAATGAGCATGAAACATTTTGAAAATATGGCACGATACAGTCAACGTTACTCATTACAGTAGTGATTTGCATTTAGGCTCACTGGAAAGAAGTGCAGTGTAAACCCTTTCGCCGGCCGACTTAAAGGTGCCCTGTTGAGTTTTTGACCACTAGTGTACTGAGCAATGTTTTTTGTTTTTTTTCTATCACAGAATCAAAGGAGCCTGCAGATGACCCGATAACATTCCTGATGCTGTTTTTCTGACCTACACAGTTGGTGGCGATAATGTGCCAAGAATTATGGTAATGCGCACACAAAGGCAAGATACAAACAATGCAGGACTAAAAAAAATTATTCAAAAATTGTCTTTACGAATTTTTCAAATAGGACAAAAATAAAACATATACAAATAGAAGGTTTGTTAATTTGTTAGTTGTTTATGCTGAGATGGAATGAATGAGGAAAACTAAGAATAAGGCTGTAGAAGTGAAGAACTTTTTCTCTTTGTCTCTTTGTCTCTTTCTCTCCCACACTCACACACACACACACACACACACACACACACACACACACACACACACACACACACACACACACACGTACACTACTCTTTGACTGACAGTGTACGGAGCACGTTGAGTCCTCTGTCCTGCAGTTCCTTGCATCTCAGCTAGATTTACAGTCGCCCCCTCATGTCCCCGACAGGTTTTATTTATTACTTTCCTCCCTTTTAAATGAATTGCCCTCAGACACAATAGGCACCCGCAGTCCCTCTGACGTGTTTATCTAGCCAAAAGTGATGGGTCACTCTCCAAGGTCAGGCACACTGGATCTTGCGGGAATGCAAAAGTTCAATTGGCAGTCTCTCATAAATCTATCAAACTACACTGAGAAAGAGTCCTCTATAACAGCCACTTTGTCTTAGCTCGTCTTGATAACAAACCAGTGCTGATTAGCTTTGGCATAAGGAATCCATCAAATGAGTGAACTTCACCCCTTCAGAAGAGGTCAGAGGAGTTTGTCTATTCAGCTAGGGATCTGGCTGTAAACTCCAGTCGGGTTTTTAAACTTGACCTTGCTCGACATCCCGCTGCTCGCATTTTTCTATGAGGGGCAATTCATTTATTTTTCCCTTCTTTTCCTGAACTTAAGGGCCTCATTCCTATCTAAGCTCTTAATAGCCCGTCGCAATAGCATTCCTCGACATTAGCACGTCATAAAACTCGAAGGCGGATTTTCCTTGAGAATCTGTGGCCTCCCTTGTGCTCGCAGCCGACATATGAAGAGTTCTAACTCCAAAATGAACGCTTCCAATTACAGCAATCTTGTAGCTGAGATTGACGGTTTCACGGCTTTACTCGAAAATGATGAATGTCCTAATCTGGATCGTGTCACCCCCATAAACACGAATAGTGGAGCCTTAAGAGTGCATAGCTACTTTGAGTATGTGCATTTTAAAACATGGTTTTCCTAAGGCAGTGGCTATACAACAACCAGTTATTTTGCGGTATGCTATATCCCTCCAAGACAAAAAGAAAGAAAATAAGTATAAAAAAGAGAGAAAGAGAGGGGGAGAGAAGGACAAAATGAGTGGATGTAAGGAGATCTGTCTGGAATGTCGTGTTAGAGAATGCATGACCGAAAAAACCTCAGACTTTTAGCCCCGGCCCGCACCAGAAAAACATGAGCTCCGGAGACAGTGGTAGGAGATAGTGGAGCGTGGCCCACAAAAATTCATCTTAACCCCCCCACCACCACCCACACCAAGAAAGCATCCAGAGAGGGTTATCAGCATGAGAATGTATGGTGCAATGTTATCTGATGGACAAAGAATTTAGCCCAAAGGAATATGAGCCCTTGAACGAAAAACCAACACAATAACATTAATACATTTCTCATTTCAGTTTTATCGTAACCTTTTCTCCTATGACTTCTGTCTCTTGTTTAAATGTACCCTCAAACTAAAAGACTGTTAATATAAAGACTAACTGTAAATGAGAAAGTCAAGGTAATTGAGAAAAACGAACAAAGCCTTGAAAATGACCATGGACTGCTTCGGACTTCATTGGCTGTATTTTGTCAACTAAAGATCTGATGCTGTTGGTGTTGGGTATATGACGTCCAATCAAAACCTTTCGTGAGTCTAGTCCATGTACTCCACTGTTTCTCCATCTTTCGTCTTTCGTTCTTTGATATGCTTTGGGCTCCTTTCCTCTGGGAGGATGTTTGACAGGAAAAAGGAAGTGGCTGGAATCCCTTCGGGGCGGCCCATTTCCTGTGCCAACCCCGATGCCAAGCCGTGCCATGTTGTTACGTTACGGCCTCGGCCCCAGAACCACCGTGAGAAAAAACAAAGTCTTCCAACACCCTCTGGGAAAATGTGGCCTTCCCTCCCTCCGCTGTGGTCCCGAAAGAGTCTTTTTTGACTCATGCGTTCACACACGTATACTGTAGGGTGGATGCACCAAGAAAAAAAAGCCAGATCAAACGTTGTTGATATGGATACCACCAATGTACCAAGGTCAGACGGAGCAAAAAAAAAGTTCAAAAAGGGAAGTCGAACAGGGAGATTAAAGACGTGCTAAACAGAAATAGGATAGGTTGATGAAATTCGAAGGTTGGAGGAAGCTGCTTTTTGATGTTCTGGTGACTTTTAATTAACATTTGTTGAAAGGCTAAAGGATTATGTCAACTTCTAAAAACGGAAGTCCTTACTTAATACCCAACCCCTTAAGTATAGATACTCCTGATCGAATATCACTCAACTACAAAGTGAAAGTTAGCCAGTGTTTGCTTTTAAACATACATAAGCATTTGAAAGTACAAAGTGTACAGGATTAAAGCTACTACGAGTAAGTCGGCACGTTGGCGACACCTTTGAAGAAAAGCGGTAGTATTTTTACGACGCCAGCTGTTTTCTAGCTCGTGCTGGGAGTCCAAGATTCAAATAATCAGGAAGCAATATGGTGCGTGTCCGTGTGTTGAAAGTGTGAGGGCACCGGACTCTTTTCGGCTTCCAGAGAGTGGTTAGTGACACAGCTTCAACTAATGCCAGTAAGTGCTAAACACACCTGATTGCAATGAGTTGATGCATTGTCACCTCTCACGTAGCTGAACGAGTCCGTGTCCGTGAGATGGCCGTTAGTTAGTAGTCTATGGATCACGATGAGGTAATGTGTTTATGTTGTTGTAAATAATGACTATTTCAGATGAATAATGGTCATCTGATGATGCTGGTGAGGCAAAGTAAACTGTGTTTTAGTAGGCTACCGCTCATTCATTTAGGAGTAAATACTGCAGTCTAGGTTCGCTCTGTGAAATTGTGTATACGTTGCTTGGCAACGCCCACCCGCCCGCCTATCACTCTCCCGTTTAGCTTTTCTTCATTGCATTTTCTTTTTTTTCTTTGATGGTTCAGCCCCGTTATCAGTCATTATGACGACAAACAACTGTCTCAAACAAGGCTCCCGCTCCCCTTCCCTCACCGGGAGCCATAGGCTTCTCAATTCACGTTCCTGCGCCACACTGAAATCTGCGACCAATACGGATATGTGACCATAGAGCATGCACGCGTGAACCGAAAATCGGACTGGGTGTACGACCAGATCAAATGCAGTAATAAAAACTATATAAAAACGTCTTTCTTTGCACTGATGGTCTCGTTTGCTGTTAAAGGTAATTTATGATTATGAGAGGAAACATGAGGCTGTTTAAAAGATATATAAATGTTACTCGTTGCCGCTTTAATTTAGGACTATAGGATTCCAACAAAACAAGGGGATCAAATTTAGAAATGAAGGGACACATATTCCGCTATGCACTCTAATGTAAAATGACTTGTCTTAACTCATAAGTTCCCCCCCAAACAAAGCAGATACTCAAGTACAGTACAAATACAGACGGGTTAGGAGGAAGAAGGGAGGTTTTGGCGGTGAGGCCTTCCCCTGATGAAGCACAGCTGACGGGTGCGAACCTACAGCGCTCTCATGACAGGGCCCTCACCACATCAACCCATTGACATTATTATTATTCACCCATTCCAGGGCCCGGGCCCACACACACACTCTCTGACCTGCTGCACTGTACTGTATACCGCCACAGTGTGAGCATGTGTGTGTGTGTGTGTGTGTGTGTGTGTGTGTGTGTGTGTGATATTGGATTCAAAAGGCACGCACAAGGTTGGCGCAGCATGCACGAAAAAAATGCTTATTCATGCTCCTGCAATCAGGTTATACACACCACCAGCCCCCATCTCACACACACACACACACACACACACACACACACAGTCAGCTGGGTGCTGTGTTCTTTGGCTGCTCTAACGGCTTCTTTTGGACTGAAGTCACACACACACACCAAACGATTTTGGGTGCAACTCTTGACCCTGTGGTTATGCGTAGAGGTGTATGTGTGTGTGTGTGTGTGTGTGTGTGTGTGTGCTCGCTTGCTCTACCTTAAGCTTGGCATATTTCTGCTAAAAGGAAACGTGCTGCTATTATCTCGGTTGCCAGGTGCATAGCAGGCCTCCCAAACCGCTCAATGCTCATTTGATTCTTTATTAAGTTGCCACCCTCAGTGTTTGGAGTTGATCAAATTGAGATGAAAACTTTGAGGTTTAGTAGAAGAACCACACCAAACTACAGCATACTACACTGCTCAAAAAATAAAGGGAACACATGATCATAACATCATTCTGGGATATCAACCTGTCCAGTTAGGAGGCAACACTGATTCTTAAACAATTTAACCTGCTGTTATGAAAATGGAACAACAATGGACAACAGGTGTAAATGAGAGGAAATAAGCAAGCCAACCCCTATAAAGGAATGGTTCTGCAGGCGGTGGCCACAGACCATTTCCCTGACCTCATATCTTCTGGCAGATTTTTGGTCACTTTTGCATGTTGCCAGCGCCCTAACCACTAGAGGTAGCATGAGGCGGTGTCTGCAACCCATAGACGTTGCTCAGGAAGTGCAGCTTATCCAGGATGGCACATCTATGCGCGCTGTGACAAGAAGGTTTGCTGTGTCTCCCAGCACAGTGTCAAGAGCATGGAGGAGATACCAGGAGACAGGCCAGTACACCAGGAGACATGGAGGGGGCCGTCGGAGGACTACAACCCAGCAATCTGCTCCTTTGTGCAAAGAGGAACAGGAGCACTGCCAGAGCCCTACAGAATGACCTCCAGCAGGCCAATAATGTGCATGTTTCTGCTCAAACTGTCAGAAAGAGACTGAGGTTGGTATGAGGGCCCGACGTCCACAAGTGGGGCCTGTGCTCACAGCCCAACACGATAAGATGTGTTTAAGGGTTCCCTTTTAAGTATTCCCCTTCATTTTTTTGAGCTGTGAATTTCATTGATCCTAAAAGGAAAATGGAGTTTGAGAAATTGTTGATGTCAGTTTGGGGTTGTCTTTATATACTGTAGGTGTGTTCTAGTTTCTTGAGATGTGTCTGCTTTTATCCTCCATTATTATAATATGATTGCGTTGTGCTGACCCCTTTCCCTTGGTTTCTTGGGCCCCAAACCTGCACTCCAAAAACAGTCTGAAAGCTGCGCCACGGGACAACATATATCACCTGACCATGAGCCATGTGAACACTGCAGGCAGACTTTCTATGAACACACACACACACACACACACACACACACACACACACACACACACACACACACACACACACACACACACACACACACACACACACAAACACAAGACAAGATGGTCAAATGAGGACGGGTTGTTTGGAAGTCTTCTAACTGATGATGCGTGTGTGTGTGATGATGCGTGTGCACTTGACCCCTTGATCCCGCCTGTCTTTGCCTATGGACCTCAGCAGACTGATGGGTTGATAGGGTTAAAAGAGAGATGGATTAAGAGAGAGAGAGAGAGAGACGGAGGCTGTTTTGCTATAGTATAATGCAGCACAGATGCACAAACACATTCAAAATAATTCTTTAAATGTCACCTTTACTTCACCATTAGTGTAATGTTTAATGTATTAAAGGAGTAGATATCTCATCGGATTAAATAGACGCACACACACACACACACACACACACACACACATATATAATATATATATATATATATATATATATATACTGTGTATATATATATATATATACACACACACACACACACACATATATAATATATATATATATATATATATATATATATATATATATACTGTGTATATATATATATATATATATATATACACACACACACACACACACACAAACACACACACAGCCGTTAAAGAAGCACGTGTGGTGTGAGGGAGCAAATGTGAAGATTCCAGAGCCTCTATTCCCTTTTGGCTTTTTCTGTAACACACACACACACACACACACACACACACACACACACACTGGGGAAGTGCAAAGTGCAAATCCGAGTGCTGTTTCAATGAAAAACTTGCAAAAACAGAACAATTAGATTTTCTCCCGAGACAGCGTGGTTTTTCACAATCGTGCCAAACTAACTATGAAGTCATGTCCAGTCCATGTCAATGATGTGTTTCAGCGTGCAACACTGAACAATAGAACGGGCCACAGGTTAATTAGTGTGCACACTTTGTGACGTCGATCACGCTCATTTCCTTGTCCTCTTCCCGTCAGCGGGCACCAAAGGGAGTTAACTCACCCTCTCATACTTGCACATAAACATGTATGGGTGAAAACACACACACATACACACACAGATGCACTATCGTTACATACAGTGCAGTGCATGCTTTCCTTGGCCAGGCCCTTTTTTCGGAGGAGGAAGGACCATGACGGAATAACACAGGGGAACAATCAGCGTGCTCTGCCCCTGGAACGGCTGCCCGTCCCTGGGCGACAGAAGCAGCGAGGCCAGGGTGGAGCCGTGGTGGGAGTGGGGGTAAGGAAGCGGAAAGCTTTTAGCTACAGCCAGGGAGATCCTTTTGCGGTCACACACACACACACACATACTGTACACATTGCTCTTCTCCCCCGGTGACAGGAGCAGCTTCCTCTTTCTCACACACACCGGGGCCAATATCAATACGCCCACGCAGTGTTTGATCTGCGTCGGGTCCACACAAGCACATTGAGGCCCGCCAAGCGCTCCATCTTCCAGGGGTTAGGAAACCCTCTGGTTTGTTAGCAGAAACACTGGCGGAGTGTCACGCCTCATCAGCAACGTCTCATTGCCCTGGCACTCTTTCACACAGAATACAAATTTCCTGACTTGAATAAATCAGGTAACTCCGAAACCATTCAGGGAAAGTCAAATCTTCAAGTCAAAAGGAGTCAATATAAGCAAAAGCATGCCATTCGACATTCGTATTTTTTTAATGACTTGCACGGCTCATGCATGACACATGAGGACGTCGAAGTGTTTTTGAGAAATGGCCCATTTATCAATTAATTCATTATTAAAAAACACCCTGAGTGACTCTCATGGGAGTTGTTTTACTCAATTACGTTCTATGTCAGTCAGTAAAAGCTTCATAACTACTAAATGACATCTACTGCCATGCTTGAGGTTGACTTGAAAAATAGTGTAGGTGCTCTCACAGTTGTGGTAATTTCTTAGAAAACCCCCCGAAAAGCCATATGGTTCTGATTTTTAGTCTTTTGGGAAATGGCTGAAAAGCATGCCATGTTTGGTGCGTTTTCGTGTCCTGAATGCTCACCAACAAAGAGTCTCTCTAATAATCTTAACCGCTGAAAACAATGGATTGTGGGCCAACTTTTTCCTTAAAAGGAACAGTTAAAAATGTTTTAGATGATACCCTATATCATGGCTGGGTCCAAAGAATTTTTAAAAAACCCAACCCAGCAGCACCTGTTGTTAATAAGAGAAGGTTTAACAGGGGGTGCCCTAGCTGCTTTGGATTGCCAAAGAGGCCACGGTGGTCATAGCCACGCTGAGAGAATGATGATGAGACATTGACACTCTCTTCTCTCCTCCATTTTCTACTACATTTAGGTCTTCTTCTTTCCCCGTTTGTATTTTCAATGGTTTTGCACTGTTCCTGTCTCATATGTGACTTGACAACAAAGTTTTCTTATCTTATCTACTCTTTAACTCTTTAACTTTTCCAATTATTCTCCTTCCTCCCCTGTCCCAAAATGCATAGTGAGGCGCTACACCACATCTGTCGCGTTGGGACAAAAAGACATTCCAGATGGCATCCAGCGCCAGGGACAGAAGAAGGAAGGGGTCTGTCTTTATCTCAATCTCTCTCTTCCTCTCCTCCGTCTGCTTGTCAGAAGAAAAGAACATCCTGCTCTCATTCCCCTCTCTCCTTTCTTTCATCCATCCCTCATTTCTTACCACCAACCGCACGGCCTCTGCGTTTGAAAGCGGAATGGCACGTTGCTCCCCGTTGCTGAACTTTGAGGCAGGGTGCTGTTAGGGAAATTATTATTGTGTGAATATATGAAATATTTTCACACTATATTGTATTATCATAAATTGTGAATCTTCATGGAATCGTTCCAACTGTTCTGACCTTTAGTCTTGTGTAAGATAAAGTCAGGTTGTTTTCTGTACTGAAGACTTCTCCTCGCCAACTTGATTTGTTATGTCTCACTACCCCAACCCACAGTGCCCACTCTTTTCTCTATGCAGTTACCAACCTACCTTGATCAACTTTAAAGTCCCCTCCTTGAAAAGTGCTATGGGCTTTCAGCTGATAGATGATCCTTCATGATTAACGTACACCCTATGGTTAAGCTAATGACAGTTAATAACAGGGGCGGTTGAAGGTAACACACTACATCATAACCGGCGCCCAAAAAACACAAACACGTCTATTAACGAAATGACAACATCCCTAGGGCCACCCGAGGTGAATGGAGGAGCCTTTACAAGCTCTGGGGGAAAGGCCTTTTAAAGCATCAACCATTTGAAAGGTTTCTTTTTAATAGGAAGGGAGTTTGACATGGGCAGAGAAAGTCCAGCCCCTGTATATGGTCTTTGATGGAGAGTTCATTGTCTCTAAAATTTCAGATAGGATCGGCGAGAACCTCCCTGCAACATAAGCCAGGCTGGTCTGCAGAGATAACCCCTCACACTGACCCCCAGGCTGTGTTTGAATGTCTTGTATGAGTGACTGTGTGCTATGTCTGTTAACAGGAGGAAGCAACCATAAATTCCCCTAGGCTCCATATTCCATACCCCTATCCATATACCTATAGAAATGTAGTAAGGCCAAATAGAGTTTTGAATGTTTCAATGCTGTAAATGCACCCGCAAATTCTGCCAAGGTTACAGAAGTTTGGGTTATGTTTTGTGTTTCATCCATGTCTGAAAAAAACAGGTAGCCCCCCATTAAATTAAATATATGATACATCCTCAAAACTAACAAAGAGAAACCTTCAACCAGCGTACAGTAAATTAGTTTGAACATGTGTGTAATCCTTAATCCATACAGACAGACAGACAGCCACGAGCCTCTCATCTGATTCAGCTTGACTTCGTGCACCCCCACCCCCCTCCGCCATTGTTACCCTATTTATGTCTCCCTCCAATTAGACATCTGGAGACGATCTGCACTCTTGCCTGCATGTGTGTGTGTGTGTGTGTATCTATCAAAAATGCTGACAGCGGTGGTTTTTCGGCTGAGGGCAGAGTGGGGGTTGAAGAGCGGAGAGATGCTTTCCAATCTAAAGCGGTTTCCACAATGAGTCAGGTCAGCTGCTTTGGTCGCGTTTGAAGGGGCTGAAAGATGGTTAAAATGACTTTGATAATTAGTGGTAAGGTGATTTTGATAAGGTGATTTACACTGCCTTGTTTGTCCCATAATATCCTAGCCTCCCCCTGTATGTACACTTGCCTAATCACACCAACATGATTTTCTTTCTATTATTATTATTATTAAAGGTGCTCCGAGGAACATTCAGTTTTTGTTAATTCTCGCACCCGCTTTGGACAGAAGCTGTAGTGTTTTTGCTACGCCAGCTGTTGTTCCTGGGTTAGCGTACCCACGACAAAGGCATCAAGAAAAAGTATATCAAAAAAGCATTCTTGGCACTGATGGTCTTGTTTGCTGTTACATGTTTCACAGATATTGAAAAGTTCCTCGTAGCACCTTTAATTATTTTTGTTGTTTTTTGCATTGCATCAGCGTGTGGCGATGTCAGCAGCGGGTGCCAAACCAGCATTCTCACAGCGTTAGATTGCGATTGTGTAAGCGCTAACTGCTTCTGCTTTGGGGCCAAAAGGAAGAGGTCAGCGGGCCTTGCAGCTGTGTCCACCATGTCCTCATCCCTGGAAGCTAAAAGCGTGACTTCACCACTATATAGCGCCGCCGGGTTCCGCCTTCTGCTTCCAAGAATTGAACTTTGCACTTGCAGTTTAGCGCCTCAGAGACCTACTGCTGAAATGTCTGTCCCTCTATCCCCCTAACTGGGTTGTCCTTTGAATACCTTTTTTTTCTAGGACATGGCACAGATAGGACACACTTTTTTTTATTTTTTTTAAGTTAGTAATTTTTAGTTGTTTAGTTGACTTGGGAGCAAAGCTTGCAGTTAACTTATGTTCCTGCCAGATGGGTGGTACCCCATTCCCTCCACACAAAAGTCACACTGACTTCAAAAATATTATTGAATTTTTTCCCCGCCAGTAGCCAAACTGTGCAGCAATTCAACTACCAGTGCATCTTTTAAATATGAAATATGGTCACCCCAGTGTAGCATATACAAGAGAATACATTTTTCTTATATCTTCATATCTTTTTCAAACCTCTTCCTCTCCTCTCCTCTCCTCTCCTCTCCTCTCCTCTCCTCTCCTCTCCTCTCCTCTCCTCTCCTCTCCTCTCCTCTCTTCATCCAGCCTAGACATAATAGTGATACAGTCCAGAGAGGCTATGGCTGTGTTTTTCTTCTCCTCCCTTTTAATGGCTTCTGATGCGCCCCAGCTCCCAGGGTCATGTTCCAAACCCCTGTTAATACCCCACGGACCAATGGCATGAATTAAGAAAAAACACACCCGTTTGGATTCCTTTTTTGGACAAGTTGTGATGTCGGAACTTTGACTTTGGAGTTTGGAAAAAAGATTTGATAAAACTCTTTTCACTGTTTGGTTTTCTGCTAAGTGTCCACATGAAAGAATTTTAATGGACTTGCAAGGGCCGGCTTTTGGTACATATGTCACGTGATCTCCCTTTCGAGGGGTTCTGGTCAGTATTTACTCAAGCATTCTTTAAATTTTTCAACTGGGATACGGAGGAAAAACACATGGAGCAATTCGGAAGTTAATAAGGAGAACAGAACACCTAAATTGTGCTCTGTGTTTCATACTGACCGAGTTGTTTGTGCATTGAGGTAAGGCAGTGACCTCTGCAATGATGTCGTACAATGGTCACTTGGTATTGAGTGTGCAGCACCGGCTTCTGTTTAGCTTACAGTATTACCCTAGAGAGGACCCTTAGTAGCATGCGTTTTGAAGAGGGGAGCTCTCATTGTTGTATCCATCAACAAGCTCTTACTGTAAGTGTGTTTGCCTGTGTGTGTGCTTGACAAAGATTGATGGCAGGAAGTTGCGACACACCCCCCCGCCCCTCCGCCCGCCGGCTGCAAAGCGTGGTGTACTCTGACCCACTGACACACTGACAGACTGGCACACTCATGCAGAACAATAAATTAAAAACACACACACACACACACACACACACACACACACACAGCAGTGAGCTTTTGGAGAAGTAGGTCAGCAGCCCAGGGTCATTGTCCTTCCAGTATGCAAACATAGCACGACAACTATATCAGAACAAGCCAAAACATCCTATATGATAAAACCAGAGACACACACAAGCACATGCACACACGCACACACACGCACACACACACACACACACACACACACACACACACACACACACACACACACACACACACACACACACACACACACACACACACACAGACACACACACACACACACACACACAGACACACAAAGTGTGTCCAGAGGACATGGAAATGTTTTTTTAGCTATCTCATTACAGACAGTAGAAAACGGGCAACATGGTTCGTGTCAGCTTGGCATTTACCATCAACAATGCCCCAGGCGGTGTGTGTATATACAGTGTGTGTGCAGGTCGCATGGGTCAGTGTGCACACGTCTTCATCAGTCCCTGTCTGTGACACGCAGCCAATGGCATTCCAAGTCCTATCTTCTACTGCAAAAAATAAGGGAAAAAGGGGACTTCTAGTGATACTACTTTAAGGTTCAAGGTTCTTTATTGTCCTTTTTTGGTGTAATTGCATATATACTGTGTATATATATATATATATATATATATATATATATATATATATATATATATATATATATATATGGCTGGCGCAGTTCAGATTATAGGTGGGTGGGTTATACAGTATATAAAGGAATTTGTAGATTATATGGCTTGTGGACATGATAAAAAAAACTTAGCGGCTTCCTCACAAAGTCAAACCGAACAGCAGTTTTTTTTTAAGTCATGATTCTTAGGATTGTAGTCGTGGCTGGTTTCCGCTGATAACAGAAAAAGTGTGTTTTAGTAATAAAGGTCCACACACACACACACACACACACACACACACACACAAGCTTGCTGCTCTGTCAGAGACACAACAGAGGAGGAACAGCTGGTGTATTTGTTAGCGGGAGAGTCTCGAAGGACCCATATACTGTATGACCTGTGAGGGGAAGGGGTTCACATAAATGAAGGCGACAGGCCAAAGGCAGCACTTTAAAGCATGCAGTCTTGTATGTACTTCAACTGTAACAGAAGGTAAACAGTGATTGTGTTTCCCGAAAATGCAAAAATGTAAAAAAAAAAAAAAAGAAAACATTATTCAACATAATACATATGATGACATTTTTGCCCAACCCAAAAAACGTATAGTTTTAATCAGGTATTGGTCATCAATTTGAAATGAATTGAATCCAAAGTGCTTTTAGGCAAAAACACACCTATGGCTCAGGTTTGAGGTCACGTGTATGTAATTAACTGTACTTAGACTGTATATGTGTAACTATACAGGAAGGCTAAAAAATTACTTGTGTGCTTACAGTGGCTGGCATACAGGTAAGTTCAAAAAACATGCTCAAAAGCATACATCCACACACACTTATGCACATGCATGCACGCACACACACACAAACGGCAGGTGGAAAAACTGACAGTTGAATCCTAACTATTTAAGTGCCAAGGGGCGGGAAAAGAAATGGCGCTGTCATGGAACATGCCATCCATCACCTGTAACTGATCCAAGGATTACAGCCTGTTCCCGAGCTGGCTGCCTGTCTCTCCATCATCCTTATCTCATGCAGAAATTGCATGCATCAGACATCCATACGAACATGTACATGGTGGAATGTGTTATTGTGACCCACATTCTGCCAATACGAGCGAAAGGGGCGAAAGCTGCTGAAAAAATCTTTCCTAAACTCTTTTCCACCCTCCTTCTCTCTTTCTCTCTCTCTCTCCATACACAGCAGGAAATCTATTCAAGCAAAGGGAGTGTCCCAAACAGATTGTGAGAGGGTGAGAGGTTAAAGTTGCGGCCCGCACCGGTTAAAAACTTCAAAAGACTGAATATGTTTGGTGTGGAAGAGATGTGGGGATTTTTTTTTGGCAGCAAGGTCCTGTTTGGAAGCCTCCTAAAGTTGGGTTCAAACTCAATTTGGGCGATAAAGGAGCATCTTGAAGGTCATATGTTTGTTGTTGTTGTCAATCAATCATTCATTATGTCACCATTTTCAGTTCCTCTGATTCAAGTACATTTAGATCCAGGGCTTCCCTACTCAGGATAGTTATACAAGAAATAAGAAACTGATAATGTTGCATAATGGGAAATGTACGATCCATCGTTTTCTCAATTTTTACCCACGGTATATTAGGGACTAAAGTCAGTATATCTCAGCCTGTTGCTTTCATTTTAACCATTTGTTTTTTTTTAATCGGTCTTGCGATGTTTTCAGATTCCTCAGAATTACCTTGGTGAGGCCAATGTTATTTAAGGCAATAGAAGGGATGGGCCGAAACTATGAAAAAAAGAAGACATTTTTTGTGCTTATCTTGTTGCTCAAATGTTTGTGTGTGTGTGTGTGTGTGTTTTTACTCCTCCTTCCCATTCAAGCCCTGACAGAGATTCCTCACTGTCTGTCAGCGATAACCTATTAATAGTTATGACTTACCCTACACACACACACACACACACACACACACACACACACACACACACACACACACACACACACACACACACACACACACACACACACACACACACACACACACACACACACACACACACACACACACACACACACACACACACACACACACACACACACACACACATAAAAACTCCTCTGTCAGCACCATTGATTAAGGCTGACATGTGTGTGGGCAGAAACACAGGTTTTTTTAAATTCTTAGAAGTGCATCCAACGCAAACATGAACTTCAATGATCTTTCCAATAAAATAAAAAACACACAGTGAGTGGAAGACATTTTTGTAGGGTTAAGTGATGGAAACTATAGGGGGAAAAAGTAAAAAAGAGAGGAAGACATATGTGACCTCTTTTCACTCTGACTCTAATCTGTTCTGCAGACATGATGGATGGATAGAGGAAGAGACACAAACAGAGGTAAAGAGAGCCCCCAGGACTACAGTAAAATTAATAAGTAATAGCTGATGTTCCTGGGTGAGAGTACCCTTGACAAAGGCATTAAGAAAAACTTAAAAAAAGGAAAATTTAGACTGTTTCAGAAATATTTCAAAGTTCCTCGTATCATCCTTAGGTTATTTCAAACCTTTTGTTTTTATCAACTTTTCACCAAGGAACTATAGTCCCTATAACCACTCATTCTTGACCTTGGAAACTGTAGTGCTCTGGGTAGTCCATATACAGCCAGCTTGGACACACACACACACACACACACACACACACACACACACACACACACACACACACACACACACACACACACACACACACACACAATGGTACTTTAGGTGATCTTTCTTGCACAACACAGACTGTGACGCACACAATCTCCGACCTTCCCACTTAAAGCTGGCCCCCCTGACCTTCTCCTGATGAGAAAGACAGCATGAAAAAAGACAAAAGAACACCCCACATAAGAACCAGCATACAACCCACACTTCACACACAGACATACCGATTATATATGGTGGCCATTGCTGGCACCACCAGATTTTGTTTGTATGTGTGTTAGTTAGTGTGTGAGTGGGGGGGGGGATGCCAGACTAATCCTGTGTGGGACAGCCTGTCTGTCTCAATGTGTATATTCCCAGTAAAGGCCCTTGGAAAAGTGTGCATTCAAGTACTTTAAAATGTGTGTTTTTCTAGTCCGTGTGTATGTTCAGGGAGTTGAGAATAGCTTTCATCACTTGAGCCTGCTGGCTGGAGAGAGTCTGAAGACACAACAAAAGCTTTAAAACTGAGGACTTGCTGACAGTGCTTTTGTGTGTGTTTGCTCCTGTGTGTGGAGGTATGCCTCTAGGGTTCTGTGTATGTGTGTGTGTGTGTGTGTGTGTGTGTGTGTGTGTGTGTGTGTGTGTGTGTGTGTGTGTGTTTATCCCTTTTGATATGAATAACAGATAACTGATATAAAGTTCAGGATCGAAAACATGGCTCAAGCTAAAACAAGTCTCCTACATACTGTGTTTAAAGCTGTTTGGTGTGATTTTACTTTTCTACTTTCCATCTGACGTCCCCCCCCCCAACCCCCCCTTGCATGGCCTTGAGGAACCTTATTTGATTGACAGCCGGCCGGTGTATTAATCAGCTAGAAGGATATTATTTTAAAATATCATTGACATTCCGTTCTACACTCTTTTCTTGCGTTCCTCGTCCAGTGTGTGACGCCCACAGGCCCTGGAGTGAGCTGAAAGAACTGATGCCTTGCGGGCGTTATAGTTGGAGTGGAGTTTGGGGGATTCCATGGGAGTAGCTGGCTTTGTATATCCTGCCTACAGTATATACTGCAGCTGTGAACTTACTTAACACCCGTCTGGCCCTCCCGACGGACATAGCAAAAAAAAACAAGAAATCTTAGGTCTCTCCCCGGGCTATTTCGCACTTTTATTCGTCTGTATTCCACATAGCTTCTTGGATACGTCTCATTCATAGCGTGATTTTTTTATTACTCTCAATGGACACTAACCTTGTCAAATCAAAGCCAAGTAGAATACAAATGGATTTTTCTCTGTTCTCTATTGCTGTTAGTTTATTCCAACTTCCATTGCATCTGCCACACAAGCACATCTCTGCCCCCCAGAACACTACTATAAGTCATATGTCTATTCTGTTGTAGTGCTGCTGAGCCTTTAAAACCCCAACCTGGCGTGGGTGAGTTGAGATTGCCAACCTCACTCTTTTCTTTTCCAGACTTTCCCACAGCTACACTGCCCTGTAGGTTTTTTTCCCTGCAGTGTATAGAGCATCTCAGAAGCTTATTGCTTTACATGCACAGTATGTTTATTTTGCATGTCTACAACGGAGACAAGGTTGTGACACATAGGTTTTTTTCAAGCTGTCATTTTTTCTAGCATTTTGACTATAAACTGAACTCAAAACTGGCCATTTGAGAGCACATGCACGGATTGGGTTTCAGGCATGCACCCCCCCCCCCCCCCCCTTCTTTCTTACTGCGCTTTCGTTAGCTATCCAGGAGCAGGGGTCTCTGTCAATGACACAGAGCCAGCACCTGTATAAATATATTACAGCCGTGGTGTGTAGACCGAGAGTAGGAGTGATTCCGACCTTTGATTGGTGGCTCCACCTTTTAAACAAATTGCTTATTCAGCACGCTGACTCACCTTGCTGCGTGGGACTGACTGTCAATGTCCCTATTCAAATGAGCTACACACACAACTGCTGAAGAAACTGCATTATTATCAACTTATTTGAATGATTCACTCCAATATAGTGAGAGGTGTATACAGATTTTTGTTCTAGCTGAATAATGATGGTGCCATTTCTGTTAAAAAACTATTTGTGTTAATGTTTTAGTGGGGCAAGCAACACTATTAGACCAAGACAAATGGTAAATGGTAAATGGACTTGACTTATATAGCGCTTTCTAGCCGATTTTCTCAGCCCCAAAGCGCTTTACATTTCTTACCACATTCACCCATTCATACACCGATGGTAGAAGCTGCCATGCAAGGCGCTCTCTGAACCATCGGGAGCAATTTGGGGTTCAGTGTCTTGCTCAGGGACACTTCGACAGCCAAGACAAGGCTGGATCCCCCCACCAATTGTCCAATTTGGTTGGATTTTAATTTTTTTGTCTAACTTGTACCAAAATCAACTTTGAATACCTTCTTTCTTTGAGAGCTCTTTGAGCTGACTATCAAGATCTCAAATGTGTCTAAAAAAAGAAGCATTGAAATAGGTCAATAGACATAGCTGGATTGAGTGTTAGGAAAAACTGAGTGGAAATAATAATTAAACATCTGATTTATATAGCGCGTTTCCAAATTCTCAAAGATGCATTAACATAGATACAAACACACACATACATAATGCACGTACGAAATCTCACACACAAAGAAGATCTGGCAGAGGACTACGGTGAGTTGGGAGCTTGCTAGTTTTTCAATAAAATGCAAGACTGCTGGATAGAGTTGGTTGAGGTTTTATTCGGATGATGAGTCATTTCAATTCAATTGGCAGAAATAATCTTAACCTGGGAGACAGATGGCATCTTCAAACAGCGCCTACCCCCCCCCCACCCCCCCCACACTCCCCCTCCCATTCTAAACTACACAAATCTCCACATTAAAAACCTCCCATTTGGCTTTGCGTGAATCGCTCCACTGTTACCGCTTCTTTTTTTCCCCTCCCCAACGTTGTGAAATATTTCCGAGAGGGCGTCACTCCACTCGTTATTACATAAGTTTCCGCGGCTTGACCTAAACCATTTTGTGTAAGCAGATGTCCTCTTCGGGCGAATTATGTTAAAAAAAATTTTTTTTAAAAAGGATGAATGAAAGTATAGTGTAAAAAGTTCTACTAGTTCTTTGATCTTCAGCAGGACTTTTACAGACACCAGTGTGGGGCCGTCTATTTTTAAAAGCTTCCCTCCCTTGCGCCTTGTATACAAAAGGCAGACATCCTTCTGAGGTGTGAAAGTGCTCTCTAAACAGGCTCTTTTCCTTTTACTTGAAAGACTGGAATCCTGGATTTATTACCATCCACGGAAAAGTTAACGTGTATGCAATTTGCTAAAAGGCCAACAATGCCAACTTGGAATTGCTCAAACGCAGTGAACCCAAACTGGAAATCAGGTTTTTTCATTCATGGAACTTTGGAATCCAGTTGCGGACTGGATTCCAAAGGAATGCCATTAATGCCATTAATATATGTTTTAAGATGATCCAAAAGCCCCCCAAAAAATGGCCTTATTTGACAGTCAACCAACACTGTATTGTGTGTGTATGTACTGTCGAAACACATCTTAACGCTAAACGCACACACACGCACATGCACACAACCACGCACGCACTCTAATATGCCGTTTCCATTCTCTCACCCTGGTATTACTGGGAGTTGGCGGGAGGACAGGACCTTCAAAACAAGCCAAGCTATAGGGCACTGCACATTATGGCAAGAAAAGGACGGACGGGGGGAAGGAAAGTGTGGTGAAAGTTGAGGCCATGAGCGCCAAGCCTTCATTCAAATACATATATTGTTTATATTAACCCTGAAGTAATCTCTATATATTTCCTTATTGCACTCAGGTGCCCGGGTATAACATTACACACGAGTATTTAGTAGGCATGTAGAGATTTCCGGACATGAAGGACCAGAGGGGGGTTTGCTGCTCGCTTAGTGTCCCGTGCCCACCAACCCTCTTTAAGCCCCACATCCTGTGAGACAGGAAATGACCCTGATTGATTGTTCCCTTGTTAAACGGCTGGGGGTTAAAATGGGCCAATTTGCAACAATGGGTGTCAGTGTGCGATTATACTGTACACTTGTACATGACTCGCTGGAATGTGTGCGCGCTGAAGTCAGTTTTTGTTCTTGCTGGAGAGCATAATAGCTCAAAACCGTGACACTTCTTTTGGTTTCTAAGGCAAAACAACCCACATGACGTCGTTCACACTAATTTGTCACATTGCATCGCACATTGAATCAGGCTCATGAAGCTTTATGATATTTTTTTGAAGTTATTTTTTTTTAATTGTTCACTTTCCTTGTTGCTCGGTTGGGAAGTGTCCAGAAGCACTCTGACCACTGAAAATGATACTGCACTGACTAATGACTGAAGTTCGCAAGTGTGATTGTGTGTGTGTGTGTGTGTTTGTGTGTGTGTGTGTGTGTGTGTGTGTGTGTGTGTGTGTGTGTGTGTGTGTGTGTGTGTGTGTGTGTGTGTGTGTGTGTGTGTGTGTGTGTGTGTGTGTGTGTGTGTGTGTGTGTGTGTGTGTGTGTGTGTGTGTGTGTTTGTAATCTAATCTGGTCTAATGGGCAGAGCCAAAAGCAGCAGGTGCGTGAAACAGGAAAACAGAAATGTTTATCCCGTGAGACCATGACGGATAAGTGACTTTGAATGCACAAAGGAAGCAATTAATGATTTAAAAGAAATCATGATATTTTGTTACACCACTTCTTTCACACACACACACACACACACACACACACACACACACACACACACACACACACACACACACACACACACACACACACACACACACACACACACACACACACAGAGGTCGAGCTCAGCCTACAAGACAAGCAAAATGTGGACTTAACCCCCAGCCTTCAAACTGATTCTGCGTCTGATCGAAACTCTTGACCCTTGCTCTCTACCGTGGCTGTGTGTTTGGCCCAACAGCATCCTGGGCCTACTATAGTCTTTTGGGTTTTTTCTTTTCAAAGCTTGGGACTTCTGTTGACAGGGGATGGGCTGCAATTAACTGCAGGAAGCAAAATTGGAACAAAAGCAGAGAGGGTTTTGGACACAGTCGTAAATAACAACCTCAGCTTGGCCTCTTTATTAAAAGAACCGTTTAAAGAAATTCCACCACACATATCCTAATTTCTTCCCTAACAGTATATTAAAGTGGCTATACGAGGAACTTTTAGTTTGTGTTCATTCTAGTGCCCCCTTTGGAAAAAAGCGGTAGTGTTTTTACCACGCCAGCTGTTGATCCTGGGTGAGGGTACCCTGACAAAAGGCATTAAGAAAAACTATTTAACAAAATAGCATTCTTTGCACTGATAATGTAATTTATGATCATCAGAGGAAAAATTATATTGTTTCAGAAATATTGAAAAGTTCCTCGTAGCTACTTTAACGTAATCATACAGTATGTGTGAATCAGACATCAAGTGGGTGAAGAAATATCGACGGTGCATCATTCTGCGTATCCCTTGGGACGCGCCCACACTCTTGCGGACACAGCATTAAATCTTGTGGGCCCACATGTAGTATAGGTTTCCTTTCGCCCGCTGAAAGTGCAGTAACGTTGGGTATGATGTCACACTTTGGTGCACAGAGCTTTTGAAACCCCCGGCTCAAAGCCTGGGTAATGTGGAAAAAAGAAAAAAAAAGTGTCAGGGCCTTTAAGGTTTCATTTTATTTCCTGGCACCAAATTAAAACGTGCACAAAACTGAAACGTCAATGGCAAAGAACTCAACCCGGGATTGTGTTGAAGTTGGTAAAGGTAAAATAAGGACACAAAGACCTTTTTTTCTCTATTGGTGTTATCTGAACATTTTGCTGTTCTAACGTGTAATTGATTTTTACAGAGCCCACTTCTAGCTACTTGACAATAATATAATACTGTTATAAATGCTAATGGAGGGTCATTGTATGTCAACATTTCAATTTACTAAGTATTGTGAAAACAGAATGACTTCTAAGTCACACAATTATGAGAAAAGTAATTTACAATTTTAAATTGGGATTTTACCAAGTCAAAGTTATCAGTTAGAAAGTCATCTTGATAATTTGCAAAGAAAGCCATCGTTTTTATTTTTATTTTTTTGCCATTCTCTATGTTTCCAATATGTTCTATACATTCTCAGTTCTTCCATAAATAAATTCAGTACTGTAGTCACTGTACAGCCTGTGAAGTCAGCTGGTGCTATTTCCCCACATGTTCTTCATTTTCCTTTCTAGGAAGTATAGGCCATGGGACTAGACCTTCTGGGCATCTGATAGCCCCATGATGTATTACATACAAGTTATAGTCAACTTCCTATAACTTGTGCTGGAAACATATCGTGGCATACAACATTTCCAAATAAAAAATGAACTCTTCCCTGAGGGGTTTATCTTTGGAAGAAATACTTTACCCACAACCCCCCTCCTCCAACCACAGATGATGAAGGGAAGATAGCAAAAATCATGAGCTTCTGATACATATGACTTTAAAAGGTTGCCATAGAGTCTATTAAAAGACAAGCCTGGCTATTGTTGTTCAATTTATCAGTGATACTATCTATACTAAAGTGTATTCTATGCACTGAATGGTCCACAAAAAACCCAAAAGAGAACCAGTGTTGAATTTCGTCATATCAAAATACACACACTGTCCTGTAGGTCTTACTGGTACTAAACTGTAAGAGAAATAAACTGAAATAAACATTCACTGTTGTAAAAACTTAAAAAGCTTGGCACCATCAAATTCTAACACACACACACACACACAAAAATAATGGAGTCCCACAATGATCTCCATAGTCCTATTATTATAATTTTTGACGATTTTGATGAGAAAATAGCAAAGAGAGAAAGAAAGAGATAGTAGTTCACGTTGTTTCCTAAGGGGCCTGGCTACAAATTAGGTTTTTGTTTATATGTGTCTTTGGGTTCAATTTTGTTTAGCATTATCTTGTCCACTTTTCATTAAAAGGTGACTAGCGAATGGGAGAATCGAAGAACTGGCTGTTTTTGAGTTCCAAATTGCATACCCTTTCTCATTTCTATTCAGCTGGTCATAAAAATAATCTAGTTAGCATGCAGTATACAGTATGCACACAATTGGGACATACTTTTACTTATTTATTTCATCATAACATTGCGCCATGATCTTTCCTCTTGCTTATATATCCGTTGCATCCCTGGTTGTTTTCATACAGAGGCTCTGTCGATGTGACGTCCTTTCCGGTCGGCACTGGATTGTGGGTCGGACTCACCCCAAAAAGCATTGTGATTTCGACACTAAAAAACCCGACTGAATGTAGTCAGCACCCGGGTATTTTTAAGCATGCTGAATCCCACCACAAGAATTGGGACATCCTAAATCTTTCTTCTACCAAATAGCAGGGAAGTATGGGTATTGGAACACAGGGTTTGTTTTAGTCTAAGCACAACGGTCAAACTCTGCGAACTGTAGGTTTCAGTATGATCAAATAACCACCTTTGCCCAATAAAAGAAGGGACTACTTTTTCTCCCCCCCTGCTCCTCTCTCTCTGTTCCGTTACTCACAAACTAAACCCTCACCTACACCACAGGCTCTGAGGCATTTCTGAGGTTTTTTATCCCTGACATATCCCCGGGACATTCCCTGGCACTGAGAATCTGGCTCATATATTTGGGGGGGGGGGGGATTACACCCAGTGGTTTGTTGTGTTAATAGATCTTCTAGCCCAGTTTTCTCTGGGGCCGCAGGCTGTGTGGTCCAGTCCCGTTTGAGCTCCTCCTGTCAGGTGTGTGTGTGAGGGCCCCGCTGGCGTTGTTTGTTTCTTCAGAAGAATGTACAGTAGCTGGTTCCCATGGATTTTTTTTTTATTGAAACAGTGAAGTTTTAGAAGCTATTAATATCACCATTGATGAGCAACTTTCCCATAATGGCATTGTTAAGTCATGAAGGGAAAACATGCTTTTAAGGTGTAATTACTGACAAAAGCACCTCCCCATGTTATATTACATTTTAGTTGTTACCTTCAAACCAAATGCCAATCAAATTTCTTCATATCATGATGGTAATGATATTTATGTCAGGACAATTAAAGATCTTTTTGAGACTATTTTTGTGCTCTGCTGTGTGAGTGTAGCTTTACGTTTGAGGTTTACCATCCCATTGAGATTGAGATTAAGTCATAAATTAAATAAGAAAATATATCTAACTCTTCATTTCTGCTTTTCTTGATTTCAGTTGCTAAAGACGTCGAAAGAATGGGCTGACAGAAACAAAAAATAAGCAGGCTATATGAATGTGGTGGCGGCAGTCTGTGTGTGCATGAGCATTTTTTCCCTGTCCCTGTTTACTCCACAGTCTGTGTTTTGGTGCATGTACTAACCCAGGAAACAAGGCTCGTTAAAGGAGTTTTACTGTAAGGGCTCACCTCTGGCCACCTCAGATGTATCACACTTAACACTGTACCTTTAAATTCTGGGCCAAGAGCTATTAGTGCAGGTTTTAAGATAACAGAATAAATCAACAGTTTAAATTATGATGTAGTCGCAAAAGTCCCCTGGTCCTTTTTTACGTTAGTGGCCCAGCATAAAGGTGCCTCTGTAAGTTTGAGTTGTTTACAAGCTACTGCAATATAGCAAGAAGGTGACGTGTTACCCCAGAATAAATATTTATTTTCATGGTGACATGTCAACCATAACTTAAAATCCTTTTTTCTGTCTTTCTTTTGGAGTAAATTACTTTCCTTCATGATGGTGTTGTGGAATGTTACGTTACAGTCTAGACTTGTGCCATCTTGACTTCTAAATATTCCTAAGCTAATCAGCAAAAATCCTGACCTTACTTTGATGGTGAAGGTTGTTAAGTGCTGAGATACTCAAACTGCGTAATAAGAAATACAGTCCCCTCCATAAGTATCGGAACAGTGAGGCCAATTCCTTTATTTTTGCTGTAGACAGGAAACATTTGGGTTTGACACCAAAAGATGAATATGAGACAATAGCTCAACATTTCAGCTTTCATTTCCAGGTATTCACATCTGGATCTGATACACAACTGAGAAGATATAATTTTTTGAAAAGGAACACAACATTTTTAGGCAAGCAAAAGTATTGGAACAGATAGACTTTAAATAAATTAAAGTGAATAAAACGTGCTATTTTGTCGCAAAACCTTTGCTTGCAATAACTGCATCAAGCCTGAAATGTGAAAGCTGAAATGTTGAGCTATTGTCTCATATTCATCTTTTGGTGTCAAACCCAAATGTTTCCAGTCTATAGCAAAAATAAGGGAATTGGCCTCACTGTTCCGATACTTATGGAGGGGACTGTATAAGTAAGGAATGTATTTTTTGACCCAGATGGCACCGGAGAACTATGTCTGTAAGATAGCTAACACTATATCTGGCTGAGGAGATTGATTCTTCCTCAGTCAGTTTTCTGCCCTCTCCCTATGAGAGTCGTAGTTGCTGATTCATGTTTGCAAACAATTAAAAGATCTTCTTTATTATACTCTAAACATTGTGTCATCTGGTATTTTTGCCAACTCTCACCCGAACACTGGACAAGCTGTTTTTGCTATTCCTCCACAATGGCCAAAGCAGAGTCTCAACGCGCGATATCTAGGAAGTGAATTATTTTTATTTGGGGCCTTTTAAGCTTTGTGGATGGACCATTCTCAGTGTTTTAAATGATCTGTGGATGTGGGCCACCCAAGTGAAGGAGCTGCATAAAACTAGAAACATTGTTAATATAAAAAAATATGGCTAAACTTATCTCTATGGTGTTTCTATTTGGCCCTGCGGTGTGACAATGTAATGTGTGTGTGTGTGTGTGTGTGTGTGTGTGTGTGTGTGTGTGTGTGTGTGTGTGTGTGTGTGTGTGTGTGTGTGTGTGTGTGTGTGTGTGTGTGTGTGTGTGTGTGTGTGTGTGTGTGTGTGCGTGTGTGTGTGTGGGTGTGTTTGTCTGGGTCGCACGGAAGTACAAGGAGGAGCAATTAAGACCTTTTATGAGAGGAACTGAATTTCCAGCCGCCACGTTATTATGGTAAAACATTTCATGGGAGCGGACCCCCTTGGGAGCACAAAAAAACGCTGCACAATAAGGTAGAGGGACATGAACATAAGAGTGGGAGAGAGAGACAGACAGACAGAGAGCTTATACACACTGTGTGTATCCCATACACAGGAAGAGAACCCTCTTATATGATTTAATGCGCCTTGTAAATAATCTGAATAAGTCGCCTGTTTTCCAAGGCCCATATTGCTCCAAGCGGCTACAAAAATAACTTTTCCATGGTGAGAAACAGGCTGCTTGTAAACCTCACCATCGTTAACATGGGCTGCATTGTCGCCTGCTTGGGGGGGGGGGTATTTTTACCCTGGCATGCGACCTGTCTAGGGGTGTTAACCTGCCTTTTGCCCAAATGCATGCTGGGATATGGTAATAGGGACAAGAAATAAAGCAACTGGGTAAATGAGGCATGGGGCGGCAAAGTGTTTACTGGGTAGCTGATGTTGATAATCGCCCCAGGAAGAAATCGCCCCACCGGTTAATCTACAGATACATTTCCTGCAACAGGAAGAGCGCCATAAAAGTGTGTAGTGTGTGAACTTGTTATGGCTTCTACAAAATGAGAGGTATTACCGACAAAAAACCCTCTCATTAAAAGTATTTGGAGGGCCTAAAAATGTAACATTTTAAAAGGGAGGTACTCATGTTAAGGTTTTAAAATGACTATGCAGTTTGTGGCTTTTTTTTCTCAGCATTTAGAAAAAACTGTGTGGTGGTGTTCAAGTGCAAATGTAATGTTAGGCAGTGTTTTTTTTTTGTTGCGGGACAAACCTGGCCTGCAAAAGCACTGTTTGTAAGGCCAACAGCTAAACAGCTAGAAATGGTGATTCAGTTGGGTTTAAACTAAAGATTTGAAGTCACTGAATATACTGAAGCGTTGAATTGTATTACACTTCGTCTTCTACTGCCACCTGTGTGCAATGGGTCGTTCCATTGATTTGTATCATCTCACTCTAAGCGTTTAACAGTCGATGCTGAGCTGACTTGGAAATGTCAGCCAACAGTCAGAAAGGGGCTTCAATGCAAAATTTATACTGAGTCAGTAACCACGGATCGTCAATTTGTTCTGAGTTCCGTGTCAAAGTTTAGCTCATTCATTAATGTATTGAACAGCTGTAAGCACCCACAAGAGGCCCCCTTTTGCAGGAAAACGATGAAATCTAGGGGGTTCACCTGTTGAGAATGCAGGGTCAAATGTATAGGCTACACAGACATATGTAGAATGTATTAAGGATATATAGTGACACTGACCTAGATAAATGTTTCCTTTTCCCTTTCCTTATGCTCCCTCACGTGTTGTATGAGGAACTTAAACATGTTAAAGCCGCGTTCAAAGCACATACTTGTTTTCCTACGCGGTTCCCTGACAAAAGCCGAAACCCTGAGCTACCGGGGTCGGATCTGTGTGTGTGTGTGTGTGTGTGTGTGTGTGTGTGTGTGTGTGTGTGTGTGTGTGTGTGTGTGTGTGTGTGTGTGTGTGTGTGTGTGTGTGTGTGTGTGTGTGTCTGTGTGTGTCTGTGTGTGTGTGTGTGTGTGTGATCAGCTGGAGACATCTGCTGAGCCCGCAGAAAATACAGCAGCGGGTGAGCAGAGTTCAGTGTTACAGCCAGCAGAAGCAGTTTTCAGCAGAGTCAGGGCCTTACTGTGAAACTTGTGTGTTCGCGATTATGATCTTAAGCTGTGTTCATAAACATACCACCCCAAAGTGTTTTCCCGTGGGCCTGGGACCTTCTTTCATCTCAGTTTAATCTCCTTTTCCCCATAGTGTAGTGCAGTCCTGGGTAGATATACGAATGTTTTTTCTTGAATGTGCCGTTTGACTCAAAGTTGCCATACTCGTTGCAAACACTCCTGTACTATAAACTGTTTTGGTCAGTGTCCTGCTTCTTTTGTGCATTTCATTGAATTAGATTTTCTTAAAAAACTATAAACTATAAAAAAAACAGAAACCAAATGGTTAACTAGTGTAACCTTAGCTCCAATGCTCTGAGGACAGCAATATGTATATAGGAGGTTGTTTTTCAAAATCAACAATCACATAAACATTCAGCACAGGACATCTGTTATTTGTTTATGCCGAGCTCCAATACTGAAAAGGAGGTCGATTCTCCAGAGAAGTAAAGTGTAAAAAAGGGAGTGAAGTGAGCAGGGTCTGGTGATGTAATTTCCCCAACCGGAGCCAAAACAAGTTACATTGGATCTGCAGCTGCACAGACGACTGGGGACTATTAACAGTGAGCCGGGGCTGCTAACCCCCATGCACAGTCGTCACCACACACTGAATATTGTCTTTGAACTGTGACCCTTTTCTACATCTCCGTCCACGCCGTGTTTGCTGCCAACGTGGCCTCAAATTACGACACCACTCTAGATTCATACTCTTGTTTATTTTCTGTCTAAGTGCCGTCATAACCAAAGTAAACAGCATGCTGGGTTCTCGGTAGCTTTTTGTGCTGCAGGAGGCCAGCGGGTCTCAAGTCTCTCTGGCCCCTGGAGTGCTTCCCCCCCCCCCCCCCCCCATATCGGCCTGGATTCCAGTGAAGACGAAGGCTGCAAGGCAAGAGATGCTTTTGGGAAACCCAGAAACCCAGAAACCCTGGGGGGAACACCGCAGGCTGTGAACCCAGGCCAAGGCCAGCTTTCCTGGGCTGCCAAGATGCGGGGGTGGGGATCAGTGGATGTGGCCCTTGCTTGCGGCTGGCTGCACTAGCTGACCTGGGCTTGTGTGTGTGTGTGTGTGGGTGTGTGTGTGTGTGTGTGTGTGTGTGTATGTGTGTGTGTGTGTACCTGTAACAACATATGCATTTACATCCATTTTTCTTGCAATGTGTTGACAGAGATGAGGCAGCTGCCTAGTAATGTGTGTAACGTACACACACACACACACACACACACACACACACACACACCGGGACACCACACAGACAGTGGATGAGAAAATGTTTTTCGAGCATATGGACGAGCATACACACTAAGTGTATATGTGTGTGTACGCAGTGTGCTAGCAGTAAGTCTAGCAGCAGCTCCCCCTCGGACTGCCAGACAGTGTTATTGCAGCTGCATCCAGCCCTCCTGACTCACACTTCAGGTGCTTTCCAGCCCTCTTTCTACTTCCTCCTCTCTTCTTCTTCTCCTTTCTTCCATCTCCTCTTCTTTCCCCCCATCTCAGACTGTTCACCACCTTTTCTACCCACATTCTCCAAATTCACGCCAACAAGAGAATGACTTGACAATCCAACTCGGCTAGACAGGCCACCAACCCACCTCGTTAGCCCCCCTTGTTCCCATTGGCTGCGGCCATGGCAACGCTGAGATTGAGTGGGTTTACCTACTTCCTGCTCTCTAAGCCAAACAGTAATTTGGAGGGTGTGTTTTGTAGGTATGACCCTGAGTACACATATGCATGTGTGCGTGCATGCATATAGTCCCTTTCTTCTCCGAGGTATGTTTTCTGTGAATAACTCAGGGCGAGTTCAATCAAAGTGGACCATCTTTAAGTCATTACATGCTCTCTTGTCGACGTGAGCAACGATATGGAAAACGGACATTCCTGCCTTGCTGGAATGCTATTTTTCTATCTGGAGTATATATCATATTTTGGGTTTCTTTGAGAGCGTATAATACGGGTAGGAGATAACTAATAAAGAGGCGAGGATGTATTTGTGCCAAAAAGCCAAAACCTATTCCTGGAAGTTCATGAACTACAGATTGACCTTCAGATGAAATGTAAATCTCCCTAGACCCTCCAGTTGATAGGGACCACGAAAAGAACTCTATGGTGGAGTTGAGATGGAGAATTCGTTCACAGCCAGGAGAAATTAATTTCAACTAGACATGGTTAGAGCAAAGAGTAGCAGGGGATATCTCTGGATCTAGTCAGTGGGAGTTAGCTGAGGATGCATTTTTCTTCCCGGTAACACCCTGACACATAAAACATAACACTTGAGAATTTTTCTACTGGCTGTCACTGAGAGAGAAGGGAGAAAATGATTCAGTAACTTCCAAAAGTACAAGGCCTGCTACATCTCTGACCACATGGCACAGGTTGCCAAAACCAAAAGGAATTTTTCTTTTCAAAAAGCTTTCATAAAAAGCTGCTGTTTGCCCGTTATTGCTGTCCACTGGATTTCCAGGGAAACGTGGGCGGAAAAGCATCTGTGAAATGCAGAGGGCAGATGAGTGGCACAGGACAGTACAGGGCCCGCATAGCTCTGTATGTGATCACGCAAACCTGCCCAACCCATGTCTGACTGAATACATTCAAATGGACAGTCATACACACGCGAGGTAACATTGATTTTACTGGATTTTTCGTTGCCAAACAAATTTCCATCTCAAGATCTTTGTTCACCTCCCCCCCCCAAAAAAAAAATCATTTATAAAACCCCATTAGGTGGTTCCTACAAAGAAAAACGCTGTCTTGAATCAAATGCCTAAAACAAGATTTCTATTGGAACTAAGTGCAGTTATCTCACTATTATATTGTTTTCCCCACATGTCTTAATAAAACATTGTGAACTTTAAAATATTAGATTAAGTGACTCGTTAAAGGTGTCAGGTGTAACGTTCCCATCCGTGTTGCCAGTGGTTCTTGCAGCAGGTGGATGCCAGGTTCCCAGGCTAAACTCTCCCAGCCCTGCAGACTGTTTTTCCAGGCTTGGATGGACCCATTAAAAGCCCCTTGACCCGGGTGTGGTGGTGGTAGGGAGACTTTGCCCTGCGTTTACCCTGCTTTGTTAAAGGTCACATATTATGCTAAATGCACTTTTTAAATGTGTTCTAACATATCCATGGGTCCACGGTGTGCCTAGAGACTGCCAAAATATTTTAAAAAATAACAATCTCTCCTTTTCTCACTCTCCCCCTTTCTGAAACCCCCACCCCTCCCCCCCAATATACTCCAGTCAGAATTCTCCTCGTTTCTGACCTCAAAAACTGGAAAGCCAGAAGCTTCCACTGTGCAGCCCACACCCCTATTTCTTATTGGTCCACGGCCCTGACAGACAGAGGGCGAGGCGTATCTGGCTTCGCTTCCGGACAGGGGGCGGGGGGAGCTCAAAGATTGTATATTTACGAGGGGAGCTGCAGCTCTTTTTAAAAAAATAGGCCATTGTGAGATTAGCTGAACATCAGCATAGTACAATAAATTATCAGAAAGTTTTTTTCAGCAAACAATTAAAGAAAAACGTATTAGGGACCACTAAGACCATATAATATGGTGTATAACAGAACCGAAAAGTATAATATGGGAGCTTTAAGGGCTCAGCTGGGGAAGATGATGTGGACTTTTTTTTATGGTTGGGGGCATGGAGTTTGAAAGATGGGGACATTTATCAGGCAGGGATGCCCTGGCAAAAATATGCTGTAGAATAGCATCAAATGTATAGGAGAAATTGCGGCTGCGTTCCAATACCCATATATTCCCTGCTATTTAGTTATTTAGTAAGGTAGAAACAAAATTGAGGATCTGCTAAAACATGTGGTCAGATACAGATTGCCTAAAAATCCCTAGATGGCCTTACTACACCCGGTCTGGATTTTTAGTGTGGAAATCAGCATGCTTCTTGGGGCGATTCTGTGGTATGTAGAATACTAAAACGCAAGTATTTAATGATTAGGTGGACACAGGTGGACACACCAAGCTGGCTAGTTGAATATGGAGGTTTTGAATAAGATGTAAATGGTAACTGAGAACACTGGAACACAGACTAGACTAAACAGGCAAAAACAAAGCAGGCCAGGCAAAACCAAACAAAACAAAACAGAGGGTCTAACGCTGACGTGAGTATGTAAGACCGGTTTATATGGCGAGTTCTTAAGTAGTTCATAGGAAACAGGTGAGGAGACTGGGGAGCTAAACAAGGAAAAAGTGGTAACAGGTGTAGAGACGGTAGGCATGACACTGTCCCTGCGTTCCAAATCGCACACTTTTTTTTATTCTACATACTACAGCTGACCATAAAACACTTTACTTATTTATTTCATCATAACATTACGGCTTGACCTTGCCTCTTACTTTTATATTTGTCGCATCCCTGGTTGTTTTCATACAGAGGCTCCATCGATGTGACATCACTTCGGGTGCGAAACTGGATTGTGGGTCAGAATCGCCCAAATAGCAATGCTGATTTCAACACTAAAAATCTTGACCGGATGTAGTAGGCATATGGGTATTTTTAAGCAAGCTAAAACTGACCACAAGAATTGAGACATCCTAAATCTTTTTGTTCTGCCATACTAAATAGCAGAAAGTATGGGTTTTTGAACTCAGGGTGCATTGTCTATAGTTATTTCTGCTGTGCTCATATCTCAACGTCTCTCTATTCTTCTCTCCCTGTAAACTGTTAAAGAATTTCTGGTGACTCATCCCCTTGCTGCACTACGTGGCGTTTATATAAATTTCTCAAATTAAATGTGATTGGGCACGACTGAGCAAATCCACTCTTATAATATAAAACAGCATTTGGCCATTAGCTTGTTAGCCATAGTTGCTGCTTCCTTTCCAACAAAGCATTTGTTTTATGGTCTCAATTACCCATGTCTCCTCATTTTTAAATGACATCATGCCCATATATTCCATTTTCACTCAAAAGTATGTCACAATACAGAAGCTAAAGACGCTCTTTTATTGTCGTTTTACAATGACATTACGGTAAAATAAGTTAAGGAATGTTTCTTTAACTTTCATTAAGTTGTTTTTAGCAATATGCATCACCAGAAAGGGGAAACAAAGATACAACTGGAAATGCGTAAAATAAATTCTCTACTGGACAACAACAAGAACTTATTTTTGGCCAAAGTGTCCAAGCTATAGTTGGCCCAACACATTTTTTTATAATAATATAGCAGGCAGGGAGACAAAACAAAGGAGTGGGGCCAGGCCGCTGTGTGCGGCCAAGTCACACTCCGGTGGGGACGGCATGTGACGGAAAAAGTTTGCCTCGAGGAACAGACGTCTCTTCTCAGCTGCACATCTGGATTTAACACACACAGACACACACACACACACACACACACAAACACACACACCCCTCTTACGACAGCAGTTTGTTGAGATATTGAATTGGATCGTGTTTATATTGCTC